>NC_087212.1:4740078-4745078 GCF_015104395.2 Macrobrachium nipponense
ATATATAATCCTCAAAAATTAAAATTGTCTAATGCATTCCAACACCCCATGAAGGCCACTACTCTTACCGGCTCTTTCCTGACTGGTTCCCTGGCCCCCCATCCCGAACTTCGCCTTCTTGCCAAAAAAGGAGTATATACTGCCCACGTATCGACTTTATCTCTCATCATCAGACCATGTTTGAACAATACCATCCACTCCAAAACATTCTCCATCTCTGGCTTATTAATCACAGATTTTTTTTCCCTCCTCCTACTCCTCCCCTCTTCTTCTTTTCTCCTTATCCTCTTCATTCTTTATTTTTCACTCCCCAACCCACCCACCCACAACAACCTCTCTCTCTCTCTCTCTCTCTCTCTCTCTCTCTCTCTCTCTCTCTCTCCTCGTCTTCTTCATTTCACTCCCCCATCGACTACAACCCCTCTATCTTCCTTCGTCTCTCTCTCTCTCTCCGTGTCCCCTCGTGAATCAACCGCCCAATGGGGAATCCCAACGTGACCATAAAGACCGTCTGCGATATTCAGAAGATGGGGAGATGGGGAGAGGAGACGACACAGGGGAAGATTACTCAGGTCTCATCCGCGGGGTCCGACGCGAGATGGCCACTGCCACTTTCGCAAAGGCCCGGCAGTAAATATACAAAAATAAAAATAAACCAATTGATTCGTTAACAAATCTTAAATAACTTTCCAAAGAGTAACTTTCACAGCCTCTGAAAATTTGTTAACTTTCAAATGCCCTATCTGGGAATGGTAAGTTTTTTATCTCTTTGGGAATAAAATTCAGTCTGCTATCTCTCTGTCCCCAGTGAGATTAGTCAATTCAGATAGCGATCTGCAGGGGCCTCTCTCAGAGTCGTATAAATACAGTCAGCAACCTGTTTGACAACTTTAAGAATGGTTAATTCAGATAGCGATCTGTTTGGCCTCTCAGGGAATCTTATAGTTCAGTCGGCTACCTGTTTGACCTCTTTGGGAATCATGAATTCAGTCAGCGGTCTGTTTGACCTCTTTAGGACTCGGAGAATTCAGTCGGCTTCCTATCTGACCTCTCTGGGAATCATTAATTCAATCAGGAATTTGTTTGACCTCTTTGGGACGTATAATTCAATCAATGATCGTGTCAGACCTCTTTGGGAATCGTATAATTCAGTCGGCTTCCTATCTGGCCTCTTTGGGAATCATTAATTCAATCAGGAATTTGTTTGAACACTATGGGAATCGTATAATTCAATCAACGACCTGTCAGACCTCTTCGGGAATCATATAATCCAGTCAGCTACCTGTTTGGCTTCTTTGGGAATCGTATAATTTAATCAATGACCGGTCAGACCTCTTCGGGAATCGTATAATTCAAGCCAGCAATCGTATAATTCAATCTGTATTACGTCAAAGCGCACGGTAAACAGGATGTATCGTCCGCAAGTCTTTGCAACATTACTGGAAAAAATAATGTCGGTACAAACATCCACGCGCTCCCAGTCCAATCAACAAACTTAGCGATCACCAACAAACAGAAATCACAGATCTGCTTTAAAGTCTATTGTCATCAGTCGCCAATGTTATCGCAGTTCAAATACTCGACTCCGAGATCCGGAACGAAAGACAATGCTTTCAGAATTCAGTGGGGAAAAAAGCTACGCGAAAACAAAAGACCTTTTCCAGAGAGAGAGAGAGAGAGAGAGAGAGAGAGAGAGAGAGAGAGAGGTCATAATTCGATGCAATTTCTTAAGGCTGGCGTCATTTTTTATTTTTTGCACGCGTGACCTCAAACGCCCCTTTTGAATATGGACGTCAGGCTGGAGGCAATTTTCCAACGGGGGGAGGAGGAGAGGGATTAGGAGAGGAGAGAGAGAGAGAGAGAGAGAGAGAGAGACCTCCATTCATATCGCTCATCTCCCGTCAACATCCATCAAGAGGACGTCACACACTTACAACGCCTCCATCATCGGTTGCTATCGCCCCCTTTCAAAAACCCCCAAACCCAATGTTTACCAACCCAAAAAAAAGTCCCCGCATCACAAACACTTCCTACCCCCCCCCCCCCCACCTCACCTCCCTTACCCCCACCAAAACATCAACAGCAATCTCGACCCACACATTCCATTTACAGTAACACCATCTTCACCCCCTCCCTCCCCCACCCATCCCACCCTCCTCACTAAGCTAATAACACCCCCTCCCCCCAGCCCTCATCTCCCCACATGGAAGCAATTTCCTCCTCCAAATTCTTAGTCATGCCTCTGCCATTGTTTCCATATCTGTTTGTTTGTTTGTTTTGTTTGTAGTTTTGATTTTGAAGATAAATTTTTCTCTTTTTCGAGTATGCATAATTTCATTTCACTGGTATAGAAATGTGTAGTGTTGTGTGTGTGTGTGTGTGTGTGTGTGTATATACATAAAATGAAATATGAAAATTCCAAAGTATCAATTCCTGTCCGTCATTGCCGACGCTACGATGTAATTCGCGTCCCTTTACCGTACGCGTATCTTTCCACCCACATCTCTTATTCCTTTCTCTCTCTCTCTCTCTCTCTCTCTCTCTCTCTCTCTCTCTCTCTCTGCTCATCCACCCCACCCAGCAGCTTTTCCCCTTCCATCTTCTTCTCTCCCCTACTTGCAAAACCCAGTCTCTTAGCAGCCATCCCTCTTCCGCGAATGGAGAGGGAGAATTCTCGCGGAGAAAGGACCTTAGAAAAAAAATATATATATTTTCGTGAATAAAATGAAAAATATAAAGGACATTTTCTTCATGTCTACTCATTTATTATCATTTATCCGTTGATTTCAGTCCGCTCCACGAGAGTCTATTATTATAATCATCCCGCATTCTTGGTTTGAATTTTCACAGAGCGGCAGTGTTTTGGGGTGTATTTTTTTTTTATTATGGGGGGGGGGTTAATTTAAAGTTTTCTTCAAAAAAACGATCGTTTGTTTACTTCTGTTCTCTAAGCTTCGTTAAATGTCATCAAATACCGACATCAATCTTCCTTGCTTATACGTGCACAGATCACACTCATTTCTTCATTAAATTTCTCAAAAATCACCCAATTTCTCGTCACAAGAATTACTAAATAAGATCAACTTTCGAGAAAAAAAAGTTAAATGTTTTTGGTCCAGAAGCGAGTTACTCGTCTCTTCATCCGAAAATAATATAATAATAATATTAAATAACTTATGAAACTCAAAACTGCCTTCATTAATTATTAGCGTCTGAAAATCTTAAACAAATATTAATGATAATTTTAAATATCTTATAAAACTCACTCGACCATCTGTGTACTGTAGGTTTTTTCCCCTCTTCGGTCTCTCTCTCTCCTCTCTCTCTCTCGAATCATCTTCTGGGTCCCCTCTGGATCCTTTCTCCGCCCAAGACCACCTCCTCCTCCTCCTCCACCCAACGCCCCGCCCCCTCCCTCCCACCCGCCGCCGCCCTTCTCACCCTAATTCTGCACTGCCTCCCCCTTCTGGTCTATTTACCCTCCACCCACTCCCAGCCTCTCTCTCTCTCTCTCTCTCTCTCTCTCTCTCTCTCTCTCTCTCTCTCTCTCTTTACTTCTTTTTTTTTTCTACTCGAATCTTGGTTTGGAAATGTGTTCTCTTTTTCCATATTCCCTCACCCTCAACCCCCCGGCCCCTACTCTTCCCTCGGAGATGGCATCAAGCGGCGTGGTTCTCAATGCACTAGCTCTCGCTCTCTCTCTCTCTCTCTCTCTCTCTCTCTCTCTCTAGGTTTTCCTTTGAATTGTTCTTTGACTCTTGCACATTTTGATTTACTTTTCATTCCTCCCTGTTCTCTCTCTCTCTCTCTCTCTCTCTCTCTCTCTCTCTCTCTCTCTCTCTCTCTCTTCCCCTCCGAGTCTTGCTGAAAAAAAGGAAATAAAAAAAATAAAAATAAAGCTGGGACGGGGTGGGTAAACACATCTCCGAATGTGCGGACTTGAAAAGGTCTACGCCCGCTTCTGTTATCGTCGAATTGCCTACGGCTTATGAAGGGGGGAAGGAGGGGGGAAGGTAGGAAATTTATACAAGACCGTGTACACAGAACCACTGATCCACCCCATCTCGTCCAGCCCCCCCTCCCCCCCCCCCCCCCCCCCCCCCCCCCCCACCAAACCCCGCCCCCAACAAGGACCAACTTCCCCGACCCGAAAAATTCAGGGCCTACGCCTCCTCTTCTGGAGAAGGCCGTTTCGCTACAAGGGCGAGGTGGATTACTTGCAGTTAGGTTTGGCATGAACACAGAGAGAGAGAGAGAGAGAGAGAGAGAGAGAGAGAATGGAAATTCAAGTCCAAATTCCGCCGCATGCAGCTTCCAATCGTCCTAATAAGCCGAGTTCCAAAAAAATGGGGCCAGAGCACGTTTTTAAGAAATGAGCAGCAGATGGCCCGCTGCTGCCCTTTGACCTTTCATCCGCAAAATCAATAGGAATGACCCTGGAGCCAAGCAAGGGCATCTCGCCATCCTCATCAGGTCAGAGGAGCGCCTCTTAACTTCGCGTGTTGGTGGAAGCTTTGTATCACAGTTCTGCGCGATTATTGTTGCAGAAGTCAAGAATATGCATACACCCTAACAGTACTTCGGGATAATATATATACTCTTATTAACATTTAATCACAATGCCAACCTGCACTCTTAATTCTTGAATTACGCTCATTAAACCAATAATTCCCCTTCATTAAACCTCAACATATTCTAATAAATGAGAAATTTTCATCATTAAAATAGCGAGTTTCATCATTACCATCTGCGTCATATAATAGCACTAGCTTAAATTCCACTACGGTACAATTTGTCCGTACGGCTTATTAAACATCAAAATACACGTCATTAGCAAAAGCACTTATCGAATAATACTGGGTTTATGACTGATGAAAGAGAGACATATATACATCATTGTGTCTACGTATTTCTGTCACAAGATAATCTTAATTATGAAGATTTGCCATTATATATCTATCATAGTCTATTACTTATATTATTATTTATTATTTAGCTGC
>NC_087212.1:4749849-4757349 GCF_015104395.2 Macrobrachium nipponense
TTCTGCACTACTATTACTCTCTTTTTTATATGATAGTACAACCACAGTCTCCTATTCGTTCTTTCCATTCTACGAAAGGAAAGTTGAAGTCACCAGATAGGAGAATAGTCCAGTCCTTGTGATTTCTACATATATCATCCAATTTTCAATTATTAAGTCAAACTCTTTAGTATTAGGAGGTCTATATATTACTATGTTCATCATTTTTCAGATTCAAATTCTACCGCTATTAGTTCACATTCTGAGTTACTAATTTCTCATATATTTTTTCCTGGTTTTTTGTCTTTCCCATATATTGCGGTTCCCCCTTGATTCCTATTTTTTCTATCTGATCTATAAGTTTGGAACCCTTTTATTTGATCATCATTCCAGTCTCTTGGGAATACCAGGTTTCACTTATATTCATTATATCTATTTTCTTTTTCAATTTGGGTTAGTTCTTCTAAGTACTCTATTTTCTTTTGAGTTACTCGTAACTAAACCCTGCGCATTCATCACTATGATGGTTTGCGTGTTTTCTCTCCTTCATTTAATATTGGTAGTAATAATAAGGATTTTCCCATGTCTCCTTTCCTGTTCTGGTATGTTGTTCTTTTTTTCATTTCCAGAAATTCTGACATTAAAAAATCCAACTTTTCCATAATATTTGATTCTTCCTTCATTCATAATTATTCATTTTGTGTCTGAATCTGCAATTTTCTCCGTCTTTCTGCAATATCCTCTTGCATAATAATACAGTTATTATCCCTTGAGTAAGAATTTTGGAGCTGATGCATTGAATTTTTTGCTGACATCTCTGCATATCTCATTGGTGGTTTGCTTTTCTCTTTTACCTGATATTCTTGATTTCTCTCTTTATTTGTTTCTTTCTTATTTTGGATTTTATTATACTTGGTTTGGTTATTTATTTGATTATGATTCATGGCTACAGGGTGCATATATTTGCATTTTTTGTCGAACTTACATCCTTTTCTTCTTTAGGTTTTTGCATATTTTTGGATGCAGATCTCTGCAATCATCCCCATATCCATCTAGGTATGCACATTTACCATATATTTCATAGTTGTGACATACCTTAGGATGTTTGTAGTAACATCTTTCTCCAAATCTGCAATTCCCTCTTTTCAAAAGGTTGCAGATTTTGTCTTTCTTGTCTATTTTTTCCTCTTTCCCGTCATTGTGTAGATCTGGGTAGAGCCTCTTCGGGATTTGCTTTCTGTTGCCATATCGTAATTTATTTCTTCGTAGGTATGCTGCTTTATTGCCTCATATGTAGTATCAATGAGTATCCTGCATCCATACTTTTATCTTGTTCTTTGTTTTCCTTATTTTTTTCTGTCTCATTTCATTTTTGTTTACTTCTCTTCCGTTTTCCTCTTCTTCTTTCTTCTTCTTCCTCTTCCTCTTCTTCTTCATCCTCAACTATTTGTACATTCAATCTTGATTTAATAACATTGTCTATCCATGATAGACATGTTTGAACAAAAAAATTCTTGTATCTTTTCTCATATCTTGCATTACCTCAGCACACTGTTGGATGGGTCGGAATGTTGCATGCAGCACATTTTCTGATTAGGTTTTGTGGATTGACTATGCTATACCAAACCTTACACAGTTTGCATGCTTTTGGCATTCTTTTTATTTCTAATGCGTCAATTAGGATATTCACAAGATTCACCTTATTCATTTTCTTTGTCGGAATATGTTGGTTTATGTATATTTTCTTATGAGTCTCTTGACCACTTGGATTTTATTTGGAACTTCTTCAATTATTTTCAAGATGTTTTCATTAGATTTGTTCCAGTTTGAAGGATTATATCCTTTTAATATATCTATGAATGCTTTTGTATCTTTTTGGTTAGGACTGTTGCTGATTTCATAGATGAGAAATGCCAGTTCCCTTCCTGCTACCTCATCGTATTGCGAATCCGCCAAGCAAGCTAAATTACGCCATCTCTTCCCGCAGTTGGAACTTACTGCCATCTTGTTCTGATTTACAGTATTACACTTGATAAACTAACTTAGAAGACGCTTTATCCTACTATTTTCACACTAATCTTATCACCGATAGTTCACGAACACTTCTAGATATTTCTCAAATTCTAGTCGTATGTTAAACTTGTGATATCTGTTGATTAATCTGACTTCACGCGGGAACGTCTCACCAAGCAAGATGGCTACTACGAGAGAGAGAGAGAGATGAGAGAGAGAGAAAGAGAGAGAGAGAGAGAGAGAGAGAGAGGAAAATAGAAGACAACGGAGTGGAGAGACGAAAACATAAGGGACGAGAGAGAGAGAGAGAGAGAGAGAATGTTCTTGAGATGTAAACAAACGATTAGAGCCAAGGACGTGGCATCACAGACACGACTGACAAATAAGCAAGAGAACAAGAGAGCCATTGTCGCCACTCATAAAGAAAAGCCTCGTTAAACCACATGACAGCACTTGTGACGATAAAAGAAATTCGTCTCGAAGCGAAAGAACACCTCTCTCTCTCTCTCTCTCTCTCTCTCTCTCTCTCTCTCTCTCTCTCTCTCTATTAAATAATTAGAAGTACACCATTAACACTCGTCTACTACTATGGTGGTCCGTCAGGTCTTCCAGAAAATAGCAGATCATATCATGTGATAATATCATGCAAAGTGGCAATAGTTTGTGACACCATGGTACATTTTTGCATCAATCAATCAATCACTTAAGCAGGAGGCAATAGCACCCTTGGGAATTCAATTCAATTTCTATTACCTTTTAAAAGCACCACATTTTAATTAATTACAACTGAATCAACGTCTAAAAAAATTTTTATCCCTGGGAAAACACACATACACATACACACAAACACACTTCAATTTCAATAAATCTATTTTACCTTCTACCCGAAAACCTAGAAGTGGTTAGGTATGTGGGTGGTTTATGACCATACTGTCAGCACTGGCAAGACGAGCATTTTCCCATAGATATTGAGACCATGTGCACAGCATGAGAGTAGTCAATTAAACCAATCACAGACTAATCACTCTCTGTGCAGGCTCAAGGGAGTGCTGCTTAGTACTTTAAAGGTAGTTACAGAACTCGCAAGACGACAATGGTCTAGCTCTATCAACAGAACTCGCAAGACGACAGTGTCTAGCTCTATCATAAACGCTATAAAACAAGAGCTGGATTGAATAATAGAATTTAGACTAAAAGGCCAAGCACTGGGACCAATGAGGTCATTCAGTGCTGAAAAGGAAACTGACAATAAAAGGTATGAAAGGTGTAACAGAAGGAAAACCTCAAAGCAGCTGCAATATGAATCAACCGTTAGGAGAGGGTGGAAAGTAAGATGGAAGAAAGATAACACGAAAGGAGGTACAGTAAAAGGAACGAAAGGGGTTGCAGCGAAGAACCTTAAATAATGCCTACAGTGCACCGCATGAGGTGCACTGACGGCTATGAAAAGGGGTTCAGAAAAGGGCTTCAATGCCAATCACGTGCGTACGTACAGGAGACCTAGTTCCTTCAATTCAAAAATGTACTCTGCCTGACAAATACAAAAATTTCCCTTAAATAGTACACCATTAAATAAAAATACGGTCTTATCTCACATTCAATTGTCACTATTTGTAAATAAACTAATCGAGAATCTTCAAAACAAAAGACAAACACGTTTGGGAATCTGAATGTGCAACACCCTGAATATCATGTGGTAGATGTGACTGGTCAGTTTAGATACCCCTAAACAAAATGGAATTGGCCATATGTATGTCAGAAGTTCAGAAATGGTTATCATTCAACGTCGACTGTTGTGCGTTGCAACAGATGAATGAGAGAGAGAGAGAGAGAGAGAGAGAGAGAGAGAGAGAGAGAGAGAGAGAGAGAGGCGACGGTATGGGAGAGTTTCGTTCAAAATCCACTCGTTTCTCTTGACCTAAACCATGGGTCACATCTGCATCTGAGAGAGAGAGAGAGAGAGAGAGAGAGAGAGAGAGAGAGAGAGAGAGAGACGCAAGGACCCATTTCAGTGTTCAGTCTCAAAATGCAATCTTCGTAATTATCATCACCATTAATTATATATAGGGTGGTGCTTCGACGGGACATTATAGTCACCCCTGTTCAGATACTCCAGAGATAATTCATCTTTCGACACCTGGGATGCTGTGGCACCCTTTTGGATCCATGGACGAATTCGTAAGAAAGGGAAAGTTATGGCGACGGGACTTTCTCTCTCTGAGAAGGAAGGAATTTTCCATCGATAAAATACTCACTTGATTTCCCTGCCACCTCGATGCCCTTTTCTACAGATTCAAATCGCTGACAGGAAAAATTCTTGAAGTGTTTGTAACGTGAGAGGTTTTCCGTTAATGAGATGCAGCTGCTTACATATTAGTCAGGTCTGATTCAACTGATTACTCTGATGCTTTTTTTTTCAGTGTTGAAATGTGCGCCTCATCCTGGTTGCAATAATTAGGTATTTTGTACAAGGATCGTCTGTAGTAGTAGTAGTAGTAGTAGTAGTAGTAGTAGTAGTAGTAGTAGTAGTAGTAGTAGTACTAATAATAATAATAATAATAATAATAATAAGTGGTACGAGCACCAACCTGAGGAGTGATAGAAGAAAACGACCAAGCAAAGATCCTCTGGGACTATGGTATCAGAACAGATAGGGTGATACGTGCAAATAGACCAGACGTGACGTTCATTGACAAAATCAAGAAGAAAGTATCACTCTTGATGTCGCAATACCATGGGACACCAGAGTAGAAGGGAAAAAAGAGAGGGAAAATATGTTTAAGTATCAAGACCTGAAAATAAGAAAAATAAGAAGGAATGGGATTGGGTATGCCAGTGGAAAATTGTACCCATAAACCATAAGAACACTAGGCACGATCCCAAGATCCCTGAAAAGGAATCTGGAAAGACTAGAGGCTGAAGTAGCTCCAGGACTCATGCAGAAGTGTGTGATCCTAGAGATAGCGCACATAGTAAAAGAGTGATGGACTCCTAAGGAGGCAGGATGCAACCCGGAAACCCCATATAAATACCACCCAGTCGAATTGGAGGAGTAATAGACCAAAATAATAATAATAATATTAACAGAGAAACAAATAAACAGCAATATTTTGGTACTGTATGCTAAGCTCGTTTTGCAATAAACCATTATTTAACCTTAGATTGCTGATTATTCAAGATCAGTATCAAAATATTATATACAAACATATAAAGAGAAAACAGACACAATATATTATATATATATATATATATATATATATATATATATATATTATATATATATGTATGTATGTATATAGTGTATATATATCAAAAAAATTTATTTCCTTTTATATAAGAACGTAATCATTTCACAATTATTATATACAAACATAATATATATATATAATATATATATATATATATATATTATATATATATATATATATATATATATATATATATATATATATATATATATATATCTGATTTCCTCTTTCTGCTGCATGCACACTCAAGACTGCTTCAATGATGAAGTTGCGATAAAATAAATTAAAAAAATAACCACCAAATTAACAAACTTTGACGACAAGCCTTCCTCATACCAAGACACCGAGTCATATTCTGGGGGAAAAAAACTCTTACGTAAGTTCTAATATACCTTCCGTGAGAGAGAGAGAGAGAGAGAGAGAGGAGAGAGAGAGAGAGAGAGAGAGAGACTTAACATGCCCCCAAGAAGCACTGGGCACGTGGTCTTCTCCGGCCGGGCCGCTATTGGCACTTACCATCGCCAGCGCCAACCTTTGCCTAAACCAATAAGACTTAAGGCTTGCAGGCAAACGCAAGCACGATGTTGGTCTTCATTATACGACATAAATTAGCTTAACGAGACTACTGACTCACTCTCCTCGACTCTCAGTGGGTCTCCCAGAGAGACGATCTTAAAACTGAGTCACTCTCCTCGACTCTTTGTGGGTCTCCCTGAGAGAGAGACGATGTTAAAATTAAGGCATAAATCCGACCTAAGTAAACTTAAAAGATACGAGGTTCTCAGAATGTAAACATTGGAGCAAAGTGGGTATATATATACTATAGTTGGCAGCACTTAAGTCTTTCCCTCGGCGAGATTAGGCAGGAACTCCAAACAAGGCTATCTCTGGTGTCGATAACTCGAAGCTGATTTGCAGTTAAGGCGGTCGACTCTTGGTACGACTCCTGGTCGACCTCATCACCATCAAGACTTTGGATATATATTGATGATCGCTGAGGAATATCGAATTCAATTTTCCCGACAACGCCACCGTGATATATTATACGTAGTATGTATGTAAGGGCTTTGAATGGAGGGGCTGCTTTGGCGAGGCGATCATTAACGAGACGGGTGTGCGTGAGTTTGTGTGGTTGGGTGTTCGATTTCCATCATTCTTCACACTGCATGATATTGCTATGCTGTCCTGATAGTACCTCTCTCTCTCTCTCTCTCTCTCTCTCTCTCTCTCTCTCTCTCTCTCTCTGTGTGGCTTAATTATATATACGGGTCACGACAACACACAGCAGCAGCGATTTTGCGATGATAGAAAGAAATGCAATGGCATACAGCTACCCAGTACGATTTGTGTGACAAAAACACCATTTTTGTAAACAGCAAGTACCTAGATAAACAGCGGGTGGTGGGTGACATGACAGCTGATGACATGTTGGATGTTTTTTTTATTATTATTATTATTAAGGTGGCCTTGTGCTAGCATGGGCTATTTGCTCATTTAGCAACCCTTAGATGACAGTAATGTTTTACAGTAATGGTTTTTTATTTTTTTACATTAACATGGCCAAATGCAGGAACGGGCTCTTGCTCATAAAGCAGCCCTTTAGATGACAGTGTTTTACAGATTTTTTTTTTATTTTTACATTAAAATGGCCAAATGCCTGCAAGGGCTCTTGCTCCGAAGACTCTCTTGGCCAGCCAACTATTAACATAAACAAACGCCTCTCAAGAAGACCCTGACCTGTGCTCGACCTTTATAAGTTAAGAGGCCGTGCTGGCATAAGGCTCACTGGATTGAACACCAACACCACGCGTCTGGCAGAGCGGTCAAGAACCAAGCCAGTAAGTAGTACCTCAGATAAAATGGGGAAATTCTTGCCAAGATGTGGTTTCAAGGGCGTCGCTCAAGGTAAACAGTCAGTCCAAAAAGGTTATATATTTTTTTTCATACGGGTCATAGCGGCTCTTGATAATACACCGAGTGCGATAGAGGAATGCAGTGTAGATTAGAGGACTAGTCCGGCAGACACACATACTACACACATATACACACACGCATACGTGCGTGTAGCATTAATACACAAAGGCAGCAAATGACATTAAGAAAACGGTACACAGAGAAGTATAATTATAAAGAGCAAAAATCACAGAACAACAAAAACGTGATTTAGACAAAAACAACCTAAGCTCATCCTTATTCAAAGCTACTCACACAAACACAACACAGACGAGAAAAGCAAACGATAAAACAATCCGTAATCCCG
>NC_087212.1:4762349-4767349 GCF_015104395.2 Macrobrachium nipponense
GCTAAAAAAAAAAATAAACCCAGGAAACTCAAAAAAAAAAAAAATACATAAAATAACCTGGAAACTAAAAAAAAATAAAAATAACCCGGAACAAAAATATATCACAAAATATCCTGGAAACTAAAAAATAAAACAAATAACCCGGGAACTAAAATAGACATAAATAGCCCGAAACTAAAAAATAAAACATAAAATAACCCGAGAACTAAAATAGACATAAATAAACCGAAAACTAAAAAAAAAAACATAAAATAACCCGGGAACTAAAACAAACATAAATAAACCCCCCCCAAAAAAAAACATAAAATAACCCGGGAACTAATTAAAACATAAAATAACCTGGGAAAAAAACAACAACCCAGGAACTAAAAAAACATAAAAACCCGGGAACTAAAAAAAATCTAAAATAACTCGGGAACTAAAAAAAAATCTAAAATAACCCGGGAACTAAACAAAAATTTAAAATAAAGCGGGAACTAAACAAAAATCTAAAACAACCCGGGAACTAAAACAATTTTTTAAATAACCCGGGAACTAAAAAAAAAAATTTAAATAACCCGGGAACTAAAAAAGAAAATTTAAATAACCCGGGAACTAAAAAAGAATCTAAAATAACCCGGGAACTAAGAAAAATTATAAAATAACCCGAAAAAACCTGAAAAAAAAACGGGAACTATAAAAAACAAAATAACTCCAAAAAAAAAGAAAAAAAGAAAAAAGAAGAAAGATCAGGTACTCACCCACAGGGGCGTTATCCAGCAGGGTGAGGTCGTAGGCGGCCTGGTACCCGACGCGGTAGTTGGTCCGTGCCCCGGCGTCCCACTGCACCACGACCGTGCGGTCGGGCGTCGTCGACGACCCCGGCCGCCCGACCTCCACGACGGTGCCCGCGTGCCCCGCGCCCCCATCTTGCTCGCCCCACCGCCAGTCGGGCCCTCGGATGACTCGCACGCCCACCTCCACCATGGTGGCCTCAGTTCACTCAGCCCCCGACGGCATGCAACGTGGGCGCTCAGAAGGGCTCGGGCGGCGAGCCACACGCATACGTGCACGCCACGCCCACTAACACGCCCACGATCGCCTGCTGCCTCTCAGGCCTAAGTTCCCCGACGCCTCTGCAACGTGATAAACAAAGCATTTGTCATTTTTCCATAAGAGAGAGAGAGAGAGAGAGAGAGAGAGAGAGAGAGAGAGAGAGAAGAGAGAGAGAGAGAGAGAGAGAGAGAGAGAGAGAGTCTTTCAACCCAGTCTAACTTAGTAATCTGGGCAAATGTAATCCCGGCATTGTATAAGGCTTATAATGAAGGCTGCTTTACAGAGAGAGAGAGAGAGAGAGAGAGAGAGAGAGAGAGAGAGAGAGAGATAGAGAGATACTATAATCCAGCTTACTCTACAATCTGTGAAATAGTAAACACATTATATGCTTTATAATGAATGCTACTTTAAATCCCCCCCCCAAAAAAAAACAAAAAAAGACTCGAACAACAATGAACGCCTTTAAGAGAGAGAGAGAGAGAGAGAGAGAGAGAGAGAGAGAGAGAGAGAGAGAGAGAGAGAATCTTGCAATCCAGCCTACTTTATTTATAATGAGGGCTACTTTACTTTTAAAATAATAAACTCACCGGGGAAAGGTATCATTATACACACATTATAAGAACTATGAAAACCTTAAAAAAATAAAGAGGTAAATGGAAATTAACGTACCTTCCGACGTCAATTGACAGGTACGTTGATGATCAGCGGCGACCAGTGCGTCGGGTTCTCCATCACATCTTTATCCAGAAACGCCTGATTTGCATATTGGCCCCCCTACACGCACACGCGAGGAGGACAAGACACCGATAATGAGCGTTAATATTTCTCCTTGAAATTACACTATTCGTAAAAAATCTGTATTCACTTAGATAAACTTTTTATTATTATTTGCTTATCACTTATAAAACTTTTTATTATTATTAATATTCGCTTATTTATATTTTTCTTTTTCTGTCGATAATTTTTTCTTCAGAGATCAAACAGATGTCATAAAACTTTCTTCTTTTTGAAAATTATATCAAAATTAGTTAAATCATTCACTAATACTCTCGTAAATTAGTTAATTAATTTATTGAGTACTATCCCTTCACAAATCACCAGTGCTCACGACATGACTACTTTCGCCCACTCCAAAGGACACCACTACGTCCAATCCCCATTCATTTTGATCGGTTATAGGATATCAGATTGCTTCGTACAACGCCTGAAAGGTCAGTGGTCACTCGAGGTATCACAGAATTTCGCTGAGGTCAACTTCACACCCCAGATTCCAGATGGCAGCGCCGATCAACCCTGGGGCAGAGAAAGAAAAAACAGTATTTAAAAATTTACATTGTAATTAAAAATTCATACGTGATTAAAAATTCATATTGCTATTAAAAATTCATACTGTAATTAAAAATTTACATTGCAATTAAAAATTCAAACATGCATGCTGTAATTAAAAATTCATATTTTAATCAAGGAAAATATTGTAATGTAATGAAAAAAAATATTGTAATGTAATGAAAAAAAGTATTGTAACTAAAAAACCTGAAGATATCTAAAAGAACATTTGCAATTAAAAGTTCCTAATGTGATTAAAAATTCATACTGTGATTAAAAATTCGTACTGTGATTAAAAATTCATACTGTGATTAAAAATTTACATTGTGATTAAAAATTCATACTAATTAAAAATTCATAATTCAATTAAGGAACATATTGTAATGTAATGAAAAAAAATATTGTAACATAAAAATTCTGAATACACTTCAAAGATCTGAAGATATCTAAAAGAACATTTACTCAATAGCAAATATTTTACATAAATTCAAGTGTCAAGCGACGTAAGAATAATTCTTTTGCTGCCGATAAGTATCTGACTTATTTGTCTAAACATTTGAGTCATTTATTTACCGAAGTAAGTCTCTGAGAATACTTCTGTTATTGCCTGAGGGAACAGGATAGAAAACGGACGACATAACCCCCAAGCAATGGAGGCAGCGCCTCTTAAAATGGGGAAATATATATATATATAATATATATAGCCGAATCGATACCGTCACTAATTTCGTCTCTGTCTGCTGGGCGGTGGTTCGAACCCACGAGAGGACGAAATTATTATCAACTAAAAATTCCCCTTCGGTTTACATATATGAAAATGTATCAATTCCGAGGTTGAGCGAATTAGATATTAAAGGACATTTGTAGCTCGAATAATTTATATGAATCACGGTGATGGGATAATTATTCATATATATATATATATATATATATATATATATATATATTATATATATATATATATATAAAGTAAGACTGAAAATATACAACGTGAAACGAAAGAGAGGACACCACAGAAAGCCAACAGACTCCAAGGCACGAAGTTAGCTAATCGTCAAGTCACAACAAAGCCTGGAGAAATCCTGTGGGAGTCGAGCAGAATATGACTCCACTTCCTTCAGCAGTTTGTCAGGCCTCATCGTCACCCACTGCGTAAAAAAAGGTCTGTTGCAATTCTCTGGAGCGCATGGAGCGCTGAGGACGCTGAATTCTGGAGCGAGCTCCGCGCCATCGACGGCGACGAAAAGTTATGTGCCGGGCATTTTTGGGTTTGTGATACCTAACGTTGCCTAATTTCACTCATTCTGAGGTTACACACACGCACGCACGCACACACAATATATATATATATATATATATATGATATATATATATATATATATATATATATAATATATTATATAAAGAATGTCATTAACGTTTCAGACGTGGCCATTCGCTCTCCTGGAAGAGAGAGAGAGAGAGAGAGAGAGAGTATGGAGAGAGAGAGAGAGAGAGAAATTTTTAAAATCTTTATTTCCATTTTACCAATTGTTATTATACATAAAAACACAAAATGGTCTTTTGTAATCTCACAAGAAAAGAGAGAGAGAGAGAGAGAGAGAGAGAGAGATCTTCTGTCTTTTTCAAACTCCCATAACGATCGCTTTCGCCAAAAGAAGTACAACTCAATTCATATGTATTCAACGTCGTCTGAGAGAGAGAGAGAGAGAGAGAGAGAGTAAAATTTAAAAATTCTTTATTTCCATTTCACAACTGTTATTACACATAAAAGCACAAAATTGTCCTTTGTAATCTGACAGAAGAGAGAGAGAGAGAGAGAGAGAGAGAGAGAGAGAGAGAGAGAGAGAATTTTTAAAAAACTTTATTTCCATTTTACAACTGTTATTACACATAAAAACACAAAATTGTCCTTTGTAATCTGACAGAAGAGAGAGAGAGAGAGAGAGAGAGAGAGAGAGAGAGAGAGAGAGAGCCTTCACTATTCCCATATCCCACAGTCCTTTACCTCCTTAAACCCATGGCCGTGTCATCAATTACGAACTGCCATACTCTCTCTCTCTCATAGCTGAGCATGAAGGATATAGTCGCCTTCCAATTGCCTTCTGTTAAGACCATACCATCCCATCTCTGCTGGCCATCATAATCTTGTCAAATGTGGCACAGGCCAGGACCGCCCTCATCTCACATTCACCCCACCTACCCCGGCTGCCCACCTCCTCCTCTCTCCCCCCCCTCCCCCACCCTCTCCCTGCCGGTCCCTTCAACAGCTATCTGGGACAATTGCCGAAGATCTGGTTGTAACAGAGGTTCTCGTATTGTTATTGTAATCATTTTTCCTTGAGGATTACAACAGCTACAAGCTCACAATACGAGGTTTTACTTTATTTAAAGGACTACAAGTTCAAGATACAAGGTTTCACTTAATTTACAGGGCTACAAGTTCACGATACAAGGTTTTACTTTATTTAAAGGACTACAAGTTCAAGATACAAGGTTTCACTTGACTTACAGATCTACAAGTTTACAATACCAAGGTTCTACTTCATTTAAATGAAAATTCTCACTGAATTACGTAATTACATTACGCGTAATTTTCAAGATTGCAAGCTATGAACCTCATAGAATTACATTGAGTG
>NC_087212.1:4772349-4900946 GCF_015104395.2 Macrobrachium nipponense
GTTTAAACGACTTGAAAAAAACGAAAATAATTTTTTTTCAAAATTCAATATAAGTCGTAGAGAAACTGTGAAAAGTGAAAAGTGAAAAAAATTATTAATTAACAATATCAATTAATACATGTCGTTTAAACGACTGAAAAAACGTAAAATAATTTTTGTTTTAAATTCAATATGTCGTTTAAAGCAACTTGAAAAAAACGTAAAATAATTATTTAAAAAATTCAATAAACGCCGTTTAAAGCAACTTGAAAAAAAAGTAAAAAAATTAATTAAGAAGTTCAAAATAGGCCGTCTACAGCAACTGCAAAGTAAAAAAAAAAAATTCAAAACAAGTAAAAATAAAACGGTTCTCAAAACAATTTTTTCTTTTTCATCCTACAACTATACCAGGCATACTAGTGCTATATATCTTAAAACTAAATATATATTTATATAAAACCACATAATACATATATATGGATATACATACATACAATATAATATAAAATGGTGAGAGAGAGAGAGAGAGAGAGAGAGAGAGAGAGAGAGAGAGAGAGAGAGAGAGAGAGAGAGAATTATATCCGGTTTTACGACACCACAAAACACAACAGGCAATTTTCCAGCGTTCAGGGAGCGGAGGAACATGACTCTTTTGACATTTTTCCCGCACTCTACTAGATATTATATATATATATATAATATATATATATTATATATAACCAGGCCCATTCGGCAGCCGTGGCCATCAACCACATTCAAGTCACTACTAGGTACACGTCTCATTCGTTCACTCAAGGCTTACTGAATTAATTCACGAAACGGACCAATGTTGCCCCCCCCCCCTCCCTTGAACCTGGGGATGGCTCCGTTGTGAGAGAGAGAGAGAGAGTGTGCTACTAAGATATAGCACCTAATTAGATCCCTGATAAATATTCTTCTAATAATTCTATTGTACTTTTACAAATAAGTATGTCCCTACTGAATAAGGCAATAATAAATCAATATGTAAAAATAAATAAATTCCTAAATAAATAAATCAATAAATAATTTAATTATAGAGTAATTTAAGCAAAATAAGTAAAAAAGAAAATATGGAGTGGCAAATGGAATATCGTTTTTAGGCAAAAGGCCAAGCGCTGGGACCTATGAGGTTATCCAGCACTGGAAGGGAAATTGACAGTATGTCTGGAAGGTGTAACAGGAGGAAAACCTCAAAGAAGCTGCACTATGAATTAATTGTTAAGAGAGGGTGGAGAGCAAGATGGAAGTAAGCTAATAGAAATGGAGGTACAGTAAAAAGGAATGGTGAGGTACAGTATATCTAATGATTCAAAGATTACATTACCATGTTTCCAAAAGATATCTCCATTTCATGAGAACTCGACATGACGAGAGGAATCACTAAAAAAAAAAAAAAATAAAAAAAAAATAAAAAAAAAAAAAAAAAAAAAAAAAAAAAGTCTTGTCTAACTTTCCTCAGATTCTACAGCTGTAGTTGCCTGCCAGCACGGGCTCTTGCACTCTCTACAGAGGCAGCCAGTACACCACAGTAAGCAAGAAGCTCTTGCACTCTCTACAGTCTGTACACCACAGAAAGCAGACTGAGTGAGTCACGGATGACAAGTCCTCCTTCAGGAGCATAATCGAGAGGCAGGCGCATGCGTATTAACGACGAGAATTCTCGCATGCCAAGGAGAGAGAGAGAGGAATAGAGCTGATAATAAGGAAAAGATCTCATTACACGATGCGATATCCGCAAATCTCTGAAACTTTGAACAATGGTAAGGAAAGTTGGTTTTCTTGCAAAAATGTATATATTCGTAACGTGATATAATAAAAAAACAATCGCTAACGTAGTTACGATAATTATAATTAGCATAATTATCATAACAAATATATTCGTATCTAAGTAAGAATACATCATGCCTAACATAATTAAGAAAATTATAATTATTACAATTACAACCATTATAAAAATATATCCGTGCCGAAGTAACCAACACAATTTCTTACACTATTCAAGAAATGATTTGAACTTGTGTAGTGTATTACAAACTAATAAATATAAAAAGAAAAAATATTGGTATTCGATACGAAACATCGACAGTCCATGCCACGAGCAACATATCACGCCACGCCCACTTTCCTATCAAATTCAGGTTTGGATACCAAATTCCATCCTAATACCGAATTCCGAACAAGTGGCCTCGGCTATAGGGCGCGCATTCAAAACCTGCAGCGGGGTATTATTGCTACCGAAAGCGGGATTCCCCAACAAAAGACGAGGAAATTTGTGTTGGGGAATTCAGAGAATTTCCCCATGGACCGATATTCAAGATTCTCATCATCTTGGATGCCAACGGCGATGCTGCAGTGTCCATGATCAAACCATTTACGGATGGGGAAATGGCGCGATCTTGTCAATCACTGCCTGAATAATGAAGTCATTCTGAGGTTTTGAAATGAGAGGGGGAATTACATGAATGAAATGGAATGTAGAATGAATACCAAAGGCCAAGCGCTGGGAACTATGATGTCACTCACTGGTGAAAGCGAAACAGAAAGTAAGATGTTTTAAAGGTGCAACAAGAGGAAAGCTTCGCAGTTGCATGAAACACTTGTTGAAGAGAGGGTGGGAAAGTAAGATGGAAGAAAGAGATGACGAACGGAGATACAGTAAAAGGAATGAAAGGGGTTGGTGCCATAAGCCTGAGGAATGGAAGCCTGCAAAGAACCTTAAGTAATGCTTACAGTGCGACAAAAGCTATGATGAAGCAGACATGTTTATTAAATAGCCATATGATTTCTTCTCAACAAGTCCCCTCCATCAGCTGTTTACCTAAACATCTGCAACTCGATCTGCGGTAACCGAAGTTGTAAGGAGGCTCTATCTGACTGGATGGGGCCAGTGTGATGTATTCTGCTACTGTATTCCTCTAGTATTTATGCATCCCGTTACAGTCGGGGCAGGTCTAATAAAATACCCTGTCTGTGTCACTCATGACCAAGTTTTTACCTGAGCCATAGATGTTTGAGCTATGCCAGATGAATGTTAGCAGCCTGAGATTAAGTTAAGCCTTGTGGCAACACGGGCTCTTGCCCCCCTAGAGCAGATCGCAAGTGGAGATACGTAGATTTCAAAAAAGGTCAAATAGGGGTCTCCAACCGCCATATTAAACGCCTACTGTTTCACACAAAAATCTCCTTTTAATGCCAAGAACGACATGACAAGGAAACGGACTTTCACGCCAAAAAAGAGGCACCGAGCAGGACTATATAAAAGAGCTTCCATGAATCAAGGAAGTTAATGAAGCACAGAAGAGAATGAGAGGCGAACAGACCTCCCAAAAGGAGGGTTCCAAAGAACTGCAGATCTTGACGAAATGGAAGTGGGTAGGAGGATAAAGGAATCTCGTCCTTCGGCTTGAAGGGAATAAGGACGAAAGCAGTTTAAAAGGCGTGTTGTATGTGGCCGTTCTAAGGAAGGAGGACAGGATGGCTTTTGTCTTTCGGCACAAAGAGACTAAATCGAAAAGAGTACATCTAGAATATAGATAAAAATAGCGCTTTACAGAGGAAATGGAACGTCAAAAAGATGGGAGACGGCTATCAAAAGGGGAGGGCAAACAACTAACAGAAAAAAAATATTTATTATTATTATTTTATTTAATATGATGGCACAATTTACAGAATTTATTTTGTACAGAATTCTCTCAATTCTCCAGGCGACTTCCTTCTCTAGCATTAGGAGAACTGAGAGAATTCTACGTAAATTCTGCCATTATATATTCAATAAAACATACTTGAAATAAGGTCTGTTTCCAGCATATTATTATTATTATTATTATTACTACTTCACAATGTCTTGATTAAACTGCTCTAAAATATAAATCCGCGATTATACCAATAAACTGTAATAAAGTTTGATATAATTTGTGAATTTTTAATAATAATAATAATACAATGACGTGATTAAACTGTTGGAAATTTAAAAATTCACAATTATACTAATACGCTGTAATACAGTCCATTGATAACAGTGGTTTTATAATAATAATAATTATAATAACTACCACCGTTGCACCATCGAATGACCGGCTTACAGCTGAATGACCGAGTCTATCTATCTGACACATGGGACACCGTAAGCAACATAATTTATGCTCTTACAGGCGTGAGCTATTTGACGCTCACTCGAGACATTCATTCTTATGACTCCAAGAAACATTATCGGGGGAAATAAAGACACGACACGTCACTGAAGACACGTTCTCCGGATTACTGAGCTTGTCTTAAACACGTATTAATGTCCTGACGTCAAACTATAGTAGATTCACATCAACTGTGCATTCGATGTCTAAGCCAGTCCCTTACGACGCTCCTGATTGGCTGTTGATAAGCCAGTCACTGGGTTTTTACCTCTCAGTCTCTCTCGAGAGTTCACATAAGCAGGATGTATGTTCCATCTCCCCTGAGGGATACTTTTGAAAGACGTATCTTTAAAGAGAAGTGGAACATACATCCTGCCTATGTGAACTCTCTCGAGAGACTGAGAGTTTCCAGCCCTGTGATTGGCTTATCAACAGCCAATCAGGAGCGTCGTAAGGGACTGGCCTAGACGTCAAATGCACGGTTGATGTGAATCTACTATAGTAAGGGGGCGGACTACAGAATGTTTTGGAGCCAGATGATGTACTCGGCAGATCAGAAATGGCAGGTAGAATATTATTATTGATTTCGATAAATATATAATGTATATTTAAAACACACACACAACACACACACACACACACACACACATATATATATATATACTAACATACATACATACATACATACATACATGTAAATAAATTCTTGTTAAAACAGCGTACGTCTCAAGTATTTAAAAAAAGGGTTTTTTCCATTAAAAAACACTTTAGGGACTGTAAATTTCGGGTGGGCTAAAACTGCTTGATAAGGGTGGAAGTTACTCCACTGAAAAATAGCTCTTATAGCTTTAAACCAGAGTGTTTTAATGGGCCTTTTATACTTAAGCCATAAATACATATTTATGCTGATACTAGTTCCACAGTGGACGAGGGGGTTGCGTACAAGCCTATCAATCTGGTAGCCCGAGTTCGCTTCCCGCTGCTGCTGCCAGGAAGAAACCAGAGAAATTAATTTCTGGTGATTAGAAATTAACTTCCCGGTATAATGTGGTTCGGATCCCACAATAAGCTGTAGGTCCCCTTTGCTAAGTGACCAATTGGTTCCTAGCCACGTAAAAATATCTAATCCTTCGGGCCAGCCCTAGGAGAGCTGTTAATTAGCTCGGTGGTCTGGTTCAATTAAGATATACTTAATTTTACAATGATATTGTGTAAATTAAATTCCTAAACAAGTTAACTTTTACAGTGAAAATTATAATAATAAAAACATTATACATTGTAAAATCTGTCGCCCTCTTTAGCAACCTATTATTTAATACCGCATAATTAAAAGTAGGTTGACTAGAAAACGAAATTTATAACGATAAACGCACCGCATTATAAAATTTGAACACAAATCGACATCGGGAAAGAGGAAAAAATAGAAACATGGTATAAAATGGAAAAGGAGAAAAATGGAAAAAGGGGGAAATGGAAAAAGGAAACATGCAAAAAATTTTAAAAATGAGAAAAGAACAAGTGGCGAAGAGGGGATAATGGATAAGGAAAAACAATGGAAAAATGGAAAAGAAAAATGGGAACAAGGAAAAAATGGAGAAAAGGAAAAGGGAAAATGGAATAAAAAAAGGAAAAAGGAAAAAATGACAAATCGGCAAAATAAGAAAAGCAAACGGAAAAAACAAAATAGAATCGGTGAAAAAGCAATAAAAAGGCAAAATTAAAAAATGTGAAAAACTGGGAAAATGGAAAATGGATAGAGAAAAAAAAAAAAAAAAAAAAAAAAAAAAAAAAAAAAAAAAAAAAAAAAAAAAAAAAAAAAAAATTGGTAAAAAAAAAAAAAAAAAAAAAAAAAAAAAAAAAAAAACAAAAAAAAAAAAAGAAAAAAAGAAAAAAAAATCAGCCAAACCACGTGAGAAAAGCACCTTGAAACCACCTGCCTGAGGATAAACTTACCGGGCAGCAGCATCCACCCGGGGGGAGGTTAACCTCCACTGTGGGGGCACCACAGGTGTGAAATACCTTTGGCAGCGGTGAGGGGGTCACCTTCCTCGAGAGAGTCTCGCCTTTCATTCGCGAGAGAGAGAGAGAGAGAGAGAGAGAGAGGATCTTTCAATGAAAAACGTGATATGACGTTAGTATTTGGTTAAATGTGACAATTAAAAATAGAGGAGAGAGAGAGAGAGAGAGAGAGAGAGAGAGAGAGAGAGAGAGAGAGAGAGAGAGGAAAACTTGAAAAGGAAATCCTTTGCTTTGTCTCACATTACGCCGCGGGAATACGAGATCTCACATTCACTTCCCTGACAGTTGACAACAGCTGACATGCATTCAGAAAATACAGTTTTCTGTAAAGCCTCTAAATAGATGTGTACTTTGGCTCCTATAGTGTATTCATATCACCCGTGCATCTGATGTCTAGCCCAGTCCCTTACAACGCTCCTAATTGGCTGCTGATAAGCCAATCACAGGGCTGGAAACTCTCACTCTCTCGAGAGAGAGTTCGCATAGGCAGGATGTATTCCACCTCTCCTGAGGGATGCATCTATCAAAATTATCCCTCAGGAGAGATGGAACATACGTAGGTATATACATCTTGCCTATGTGAACTCTCAAGAGAGACTAAGAGTGTCCAGCCCTGTGATTGGCTTATCAACAGCCAATCAGGAGCGTCGCAAAGGACTATCCTAGACATCAGATGCACGGTTGATGTGAATCTACTATAGTTCTTTTCTATTTTCCATTTTCCCACACCAATGTCTCCTAGAAATCCGCAATGAATTTGTGCCGTCAGTGGACCTCACGTGGTACACTGTAGGCATTATTGAAATTTGTTTACAGGGTCTTTTCGGTTCCTAGCTACAACCAAGTTTTAGCCTTTTACTTTCCCTCCGTTCCCAATTCCTCTCTTCTTTATAGCTATCCAACCACTCCAACGTGCCTCCCCCCCTTTTTTCACTTTAAGCAATGAATGGATGAATAGTGTCCCAGTGCTTGGCTTTATAGCTTGATTTTCCTTAATCAGTCTTCTATAATTTCAGGCAAGTGAAATATCTATCTATCTATCTATCTATATATATATATATATATATATATATATATATATATATATATATAATTTAAATTTAATATATTTACTATTAATCATTGTGGTTAATTTCGGGTATTTTATTTCGCCTACTTGACCTCTTAAATTAATATTAACAATAATTATTACTATTATTATCGTTCTTATTATTATATATAAAATTATTTATTTATGTATGTATGTATGATAAAAGTAATACCTTTATTTATGCATAGCATCCACGTGTTATATTCACCGTTTGATGCAAGTAGCTTTATTTTATGAATAGCATCATACTATATATATTATTCATATATGATTTAATATATATATTTATATACATAGTAAATATAACATACGGCTGTAATGTATAACTACGGAGCATTCTGACCACAGACAGACAGACCGGCAGACATAATAGACTTAAAAAAAATAGACCTAAAGAAAGACAGACAGACAGAGACACTCCAAGAAACGAGCATCACGGCTAGTTAGAGATCACATCTCGAGACCAGAGGAAAAATAATGGACGCGAGTTATCTTGGGGGGGAGGGGAACTCGCCCGTGTGGAAAGAAGACAAAGGGACCAGAATTGGAAACCGAAAATGGAAAAATCTGGAAGACACGAGAGGGCTTCGGCAAACTCGATCATATTAGAAGTGGTGCAGAGAGAGAGAGAGAGAGAGAGAGAGAGAGAGAGAGAGAGAGAGAGAGAGAGAGAATAGATCTACTCTTAGGGAATTACTTAAAAGGTTTACAAATGTATTTACAGTGAAGTCAACTTGAATGCCCTAATTTTTCATTACAAAGTACTGGATCAATTTTATAAAACCAGACTTAAATGGTCAATTCGTCCCCTTCAAAAGCCAGACTCGTCCGCCTTTTCCAAGACCAATTCGTCCCCTTCAAAAGTCCACCTTAAAAGGCAAATACGTCCACCTTGTGAAAGACCAATTCGTCCCCCCTCAAAAAGCAGATTCGTCCGCCTTTTCCAAGACCAATTCGTCCCCCCTCAAAAGGCAGACTCGTTTCCACTTGAGAGACAGGAGGCTCATTAACGATTGGCTTGGCCAATCACGCAAGTCGCGGTCATCACCTCCCCCCCCCCCTCTCTCTCTCTCTCTCTCTCTCTCTCTCTCTCTCTCTCTCTCTCTCTGAATCAATTATCTTTTCCCAATAAGTGGCATTACTCTCTCTCTCTCTGAACTAATTTTCTTTTTCCAATAAGCTGCATTACTCTCTCTCTCTCTCTCTCTCTCTCTCTCTCTCTCTCTCTCTCTCTCTCTCTCTCTGAATCAATTATCTTTTCCCAATAAGTTGCATTACTCTCTCTCTCGCTCTCTCTCTGAACTAACTTACTTTTTCCGATAAGCTGCATTACACACACTCTCTCTCTCTCTGAGGAAAGTAAAAAAAAAAAAAAAAAAAACTCGCAATCGAGACCTCCACTTTCCCTCACTCCCGAAAGCGTATAAACTCATTTTTCGACGCTCTTTCACGTGCGTAAAAAACAAAATTGTCTTTTTCTTCGCGTCAACATATACACTGTGTGATTCTGCCGTCGTATGTGCTGCATTACTATCACGTCTTATGAAGTTGAATTAGATAAACCACACATCTGTAAAGAGGCATTTTTAGGATGCATTTTTATTAAGGATTATGGTCGAGAATTCTCAGCTTCTCCTTTCATTAACTTTTATTATTATTATTATTATTATTATTATTATTATTATTATTATTATTATTATTATTATTATTATTCTACTACTACTACTCAACCGATGAAACCCATTCATACGGAACAAGCCCCCCAAAACGGGCCACTGACTTGAAATTCAAGCTTCCAAAGAATATTAAGGTGTTCATTTGGAGGAAGTAAGAGGAGGTACAGGGAAATACGGAAAGAAGAGATCCCACTTAATAAGAAGAAGAAAAAATATATTAATAAACACGTAAATAGAGGTCGTTTTCCAGCATCGGGTTCCATCCCACTCTGGTCGCCTGGAATTTCACCCTGGCTACAGCTGAAATGCGAGACACAACTATAGAACTTAGTCCATATAGGCCATGCGCTGGAAGGGAAATTTTTTGAAAATGTGGTTATAGTCTGACTAGAGCAGTTATAGTAGAATTGTCTGAGCCATATTGATTTAACCGTGGACATAATTCATTCCTTCTCTCTGTTGATGTCTTCTGAATTTCAGGCTGTCAAATTGTATTCAAATCCATCAAATGTATTTATTTATCACCTTAGACTATAACTTACAAGCCACCTCGTTCCGCAGCCCCCTCCCCCGACCTCCCCTGGCTGGTTTGTAGTCTGTAGAATCTGTCAATAAATGTTTCCAGCTAAAGATTTACAAAGAGAGAGAGAAAAAAACGAAGAAAATGAAGAGAAAAATAAAGGACGTATACGTCAGTTTCATTCTACAAGCTAATGCAAACAACCCAACAAGATTACAAGCTATAGTAGATTCACATCACCGGTGCATCTGATGTCTAGGCCACAGTCCCTTACGACGCTCCTGATTGGCTCTTCATAAGCCAACCACGGGGCTGGAAACTCTCGGTCTCTCTCGAGAGTTCATATAGGCAGGATGTAGTAAGTTCCACCTCTCCTGAGGCGTCTTTCAAAAGCATCCCTCAGGAGAGGTGGAACATACTACGTACATCCTGCCTATATGAACTCTCGAGGGGGCCTGAGAGTTTCCAGCCCTGTCAATGGCTTATCACAAGCCAAGAGTTGGCACATTCCAACAAAAGTATTTCCAAAACCAAGCATCAAGCTACGCCTGGAAAAACGAACTGAAAGACATAATAATAATAACATAAAACTTGGATGGATATAAAAGACGAAACAAACAAAGCCGTGACGATTCTCGATTGTTTTTCGACCTACTTTCCAAGTGACTCGACGACCAACATCCGCGTCAGAACACAAAGCGTGCAGACGCCGGAACAGTCATTCAAACAATTACAATGAGAGAGAGAGAGAGAGAGAGAGAGAGAGAGAGATCCACGAACCCCCTTCGGGGAAACCCAATGACAATGGACGCACCAGAGTGATAATTTCCATAAATGCTCCTGACTCAGCAGAGACAAACAGATCACACGAAAAAAAGATCATCATAAGAGAGAGAGAGAGACTGTGCAAGCTGTGTTAACTAAACAAAGCTATACTCAGGAAATATGATAAAAAACAGAAATAAAAATGTACAAAATCATCTAACCATAAAAGTAAACATGGAGACGATATTGCGTTATCAAAATGCACGCATGATAAACAGGGTATTTTTCCAAACGCCTTCGACGTCATACAATGACGGCAACGACGAGGACATAAGTAGAATGAACCACGATAGTTTGGAACGTGATAGATGCATAAATAAAGGTATAAGCCACGAAGGAAAGTGAAACACTTGTGTAGCTGCAAGATCTTTCGACTCAACGTCCTTAATTTAGCAAACAGACTGCATTTATGTAAATTTTATCCATTGATAGACATATGGCAAGAGTACTCGTCACTGAAGTGGGTGGTGGTTGCTGCCAGTGGTTCGAATCTGCCAGGTGACGAACCACTTCAATAATAATTAGAATTCTCTTTCAATATAATCACGTACTAAGGCACATAGGGTTGCATATTAAACGACATCTGTGGCTTAATGTCTGTATAATGCATGTGCGTACGTATCAATATATAAATATCATATATACTAATACTAGAAAGGAATTTCTACCCGAAACAGACACGTGACCAACAATGTACCAAGGCATTCAATTCGATCCCAATAACCCGGTTCGAAACCTCTCAACTTGGCATGGGTTAATCTGTCACGTAGGATAAGGCAGTCCAAAGTGCTTAAGCATGAGATTAGATGGAGTGGCACAGACCGAGGTAGGTGATTTCTGTAGCAGCAGGCCCCTGACATTCTCTCTCTCTCTCTCTCTCTCTCTCTCTCTCTCTCTCTCTCTCTCTCTATATATATATATATATATATATATATATATATATATATATATATATATATATATATATATATAATACATAATTATTTAAATAATGTTTTGTTGTAAAAATTCTCGTCTTGCTCTAACTGACAACCAACATCATTGCACATTTTTCAAAACATATAATAATCATTCCAAGACGTCAATAATCATACTATGTATGTGAACAACACTTCTGTGTCAGTGTAATTAAAACTGGAATGCGATAAAAAGTTAACACTAAGCAATTCAATTCTAATAAACTCTCACACGGCCACACTCTTCCACTCACGTACAAAATTACGAAAGAGGAAAAGTCGGAATATATTCTATCAGCAATAAAACTGAGGAAAGAACAGCTGTAATTCAAAAGTCACGTCCCAGAGCGCTTCTGGGCACCCTCCTAGCACCTACCCTATGCCCAAATACGGATGGGAGGAGGAGGAGGAAGAAGAGGGGGAGGGAGGAGGAGGGTTTGCCTTCACCTACGCATTTAATTACGCTCAGGACATAAACGACAAAGTATACGTTCATCAAATAAAAAAACGAGATCCAGAGAGAGAGAGAGAGAGAGAGAGAGAGAGAGAGAGAGAGAGAGAGAGAGAGAGAGAGAGAGAGATCGTTACCATTAACCGTCATCACTATCCCCCTGCCCACTGGCTATAGTGTTAATCGATACGCTCCTATTGCCATTTGCAGGCAAAAGATAAACAATCACGACTTCCATCCACGGAGGTAGCCAGCAAACGAGGAGGAGGAGGAGGAGGAGGAGGAGGAGGCGGAGGACGGTGGGAGAAGGCAAAACTTTGGCCTCCTACCACCTATGCCCCAAGAAAACTAAGGGAAAGACGGAAGGGCACGAGTCAGGGAAACACGTACGTAGACAGGGGAGTTCCGAAGCATGTCTGTAAATCACAGAGTTGTGTAATCCTAAGATTCCTCGTGTGCACACTCTCTCTCTCTCTCTCTCTCTCTCTCTCTCTCTCTCTCTCTCTCTCTCTCTCTGGACGAAGCGGGTATTACTGCTAATATCATTACTACCACTGCTAAATATAGCTAAAATAGTTAAACAATTAATAAATAAAAGAATAGAATATCGAATTTAGGCCAAACGCCAAGTGCTTGGACCTATGAGGTCAGTCAGCGCTGAAAGGGGGAAACTAATAGTAAAAAAGCTCGAAAGATGTAACAGGAAGAGAACTGTTAGAGAGGGTGGAAAGTCAGATGGAAGAGAATGTGAAAGGAGGTACAGTAAAAGGAACGAAAGGAGTTGCAGCTAGGGGGCTGAAGGACACTGCAAGGACCCTTAAGTAATCCCTACAGTGCACCACGTGAAGCGCACTGACGGCACTACACGCATAATAATAAAGAATTAACGGTTTTCATTTACTTTTGTTGGTCAAGGTTCAGAAAAAGTAGGTCACTATGTATGTAGGCCATCAATTGTCTGAGATCTATTTAAATACGTGCGCTCGTCTGTTTGCATTCAAACAATGCCAGGAAAGAGAGAGAGAGAGAGAGAGAGAGAGAGAGAGAGAGAGAGAGAGAGAGAATCTTTCAATGAAAAACGTGATATTACGTTAGTATTTGGTTAAATGTGACATAATTAAAAATAGAAAGGTCTTGACGATGTAATTTTTCTCCTCCTCTCTCTCTCTCTCTCTCTCTCTCTCTCTCTCTCTCTCTCTCTCTCTCTAGAATAGATAATGAAGATAATGATATAGAAGTAAGGGATAGATATTAATGAAGCTGATATTGTGCAGGCTATTAATGAAATTAAAAATGGAGCTGCTGCAGGGCCTGATGGAGTGCCTGCTATTTTGTTAAAGAAAGTAGTTCATTCTATCGCAAAGCCACTTGCAATATTATTAAGACAAAGTGTAGATACAGGCAAGATTTATGATGAGCACAAATTAGCATATATTACCCCTACTTTCAAAAGTGGATCAAGACTAGAGGCAAGTAATTATAGGCCTGTGAGTCTAACATCACATATTATGAACGTGTATGAAAGGGTAATGAAGAAAAATATTATGAAACATTTAATAAAAAAATAATTTGTTTAATAAAGGACAACATGGTTTCGTACCCGAAAAAGTACACAAACCCAACTGTTAGTCCACCGTGAGAACATATTCAAAAATATGAAAAGCGGAAATGAAACAGATGTGGTTTATCTAGACTTTGCAAAAGCTTCTTGACAAAGTAGACCATAATATATTAGCGAAGAAAATTAGAAAACACAATATCGTGGATAAAGTAGGAAGATGGTTAAAAGAATTTTTACACAACACAAAAAACAGATAGTTATTGCAAACGACGAGAAATCGGTGAAGCCAAGGTAATATCCGGTGTGCCGCAAGGTACGGTGTTCAGCTGCAATACTGTTTGTTATTATGATTGAAGACATAGACAGTAATGTTAAGGATTCGGTAGTGAGTAGTTTCGCAGATGACACAAGAAATAAGTAGAGAAATTACTTGTGATGAAGATAGGAACGCTCTACAAAGAGACCTTAACAAAGTATATGATTGGGCAGAGGTAAATAGGATGGTATTTAACTCTGATAAATTTGAATCAATAAATTATGGAGACAGAGAAAAGAAAGCTATATGCATATAGGGGACCTAATAATGAGACAATCACAAATAAGGAAAGCAGTTAAAGACCTTGGTGTGATGATGAATAGAAACATGTTATGCAATGATCGAATAGCAATTCTGTTGGCAAAATGTAAAGCAAAAATGGGAATGTTGTTACAGCACTTCAAAACAAGAAAGCGAACACATGATTATGCTTTATAAAACATATGTTCGTAGTCCACTTGAATATTGCAATATGATATGGTACCCCACACTATCAAAAGGATATTGCACAAATAGAGAGTGTACAAAGGTCCTTTACAGCTAGAATAGAAGAAATTAAAGACCTTGACTACTGGGAAAGACTACAATCCTTAAAATTATATAGTCTAGAAAGGAGAAGAGAAACGCTACATGATAATTCAGGCATGGAAACAGATAGAAGGAATAGCAGAAAATATCAGGAACTAAAAATATCAGAAATAGCAAGCAGAGGTAGATTAATAGTGCCCAAAAACTATACCAGAAAAAAATAAGGAAAGCACACAGGACATTAATCCACTACGCACCAGCATCGATAATGCAGGCGTCTATTCAATGCGTTGCCAGCTCATATGAGGAATATATCAGGAGTGAGCGTAGATGTGTTTAAGAATAAGCTCGACAAATATCCTTAAACTGCATCCCAGACCATCCAAGATTGGAAGATGCAAAATATACCGGAAGATTGTACTAGCAACTCTCTGGTAGACATTAGAGGTGCCTCACACTGAGGGACCTGGGGCAACCCGAACAAGATGTAAGGTCTGTAAGTAAGGTAAGGTCTCTCTCTCTCTCTCTCTCTCTCTCTATATATATATATATATATATATATATCTATATATAATAATATATATATATATATATATATATATATATATATATATATATATATATATATATATATATATAACATATAGTATAATAAACTCCCTAAATAAATCAAAGCAAACAAACCGAAATTCACTTATATAGCGGAAAAAACAATAAAACAATTTATAATACATTTGAAAGAAAAAAACTCACCGAAAATAAAAAAACAAAATGTAAACAAAATCACAAAACAACAAATAAATAAATAAATCATCCATTATGCCCTCACGGAACACATCCGTACCCACACACACGAAAATCTCGCGCATGCGCGGAATGTCATTCAGACGACGCCGCGTTGGCGGAAAGTGGTGGTATTATAGTACCCTGCGAAATAAATAAATACCCATGCCCTCTGGCTGGTGGTCTTGGCAAACACCTACACCAACACCCAGGAGGTTTTACCTCCCGCCCTCGCCCGATATCGCCTCGCTCAGGGCACTGGAAGTTGCCTATTTACGGTGGGGAGGCCACGCCCACCTCGCCAAACATAGGCACAGCATGTCTGAGCATTAAGGATACTATATATATATATAATATATATATATATATATATAATATATATATAATATAATATATATATATATAAGCATTGAGATACAAATGTCCGATAACGTCCAAATCGCTCAACGTCTGAAATAAATATTTTTATTTTATATATACTTTAAATGCAGTGGAAGTTTTTTAGCGGATAGGAAATTCGTCCTGGGCATTAGATATAGAATATATAGAAATATATATATTATATATATAATATATATATATCATATATATACATATATATACATATATATATATATATCGTACAATATGTATACATAACTCTTTACACTGTCGCAAATACACATACATACACAGCTACCTTGGAATGCAAAGTGTAACAGCATTTTACTTGGAATTTTTTTTTTCGTGGCAAAAAAAATTGTTTTCCTTCAGATACATAAATTCGTACGAGTTACATCTGCTAAAGGTGATCTGATGCGCCTTCTGAACTTCAAGGCAAGCAAGGGCATTAGCTGCACTTCTTACGCTGACTCAAATTGCTGATTTCCTAAATATACATTGAAAGAGGAAGAAAAAGGTGATGGTGGAGGTTAAAAGTATTATGATATCTATGGAAGGCCTGCCAGTTTTATTTACTAAAACTCTGCATTTAAAACTGATTTCTTGGAGAAAGAAATCCACAGTTGTATATGGGTACAAACGTATTAAAAAATAATTCTTGGAATAACAAACCTACAGTGGTTTGTTTTCCACAGTTGTGAATGGGTACAAACATACTCAAACGTACATCTTGGAGAAACTCGTCCACAGTTGTGTGTGGGTACAAATATACTCAAAATTACATCCACAGTTGTGTATGGGTATAAACTTATTCAAAATCTTGGAAAAACAAACCCACACAACAGTGGGTTTGTTTTTTCACAGCTGTGAATGGGTACAAACGTACTCAAAAGTACACCTTGGATAAACACATCCACAGTTGTGTAAGGGTACAAATGTACTCAAAAGTACATCTTGGGGAAACACATCCACAGTTGTGTATAGGTACAAACATATTCGAAAGTAAATCTTGGAGGAACACATCCCCAGTTGTGTTTGGGTACAAACATATTCGAAAGTATATCTTAGATACACACATCCACAGTTCTGTATGGGTACAAATGTACTAAAAAGTACAGCTTAGAAAAACTAATCCACAGTTGTGTATGAGTACAATCATACTAAAAAATAAGCCTAAACAGACAGCTTTCGGGGGTCTGTTCAATTCCCTTTTTCAACATACGTAACTGCGGATGTTTCTCCATTTCAAGGCTCAAGCTACCATGAGTGTATCTTAGTTTAACCAGACCACTGAGCTCTTTAACAGCTCTCCTAGGGCTGGCTGGCCCGAAGGATCAGATATTTTTACATGGCTAGGAACCAATTGGTTACTTAGCAACGGGACCTACAGCTTATTGTGGGATCTGGACCACATTATACCGAGAAATTAATTTCTAATCACCAGAAATAAATTCCTCTGATTCTACATTGGCAGAGCAGGGGAATTGAACTCGTGACTACTGAAATGGAAGGCGGGCACGCAACCCACTCATCCAACGAGGAACTTAATTTTTTAGAACGGATTTTTTTAAAGACTGAGGTCCTGTATGCCTATGTGATGTCTGGTGTCTTCAAAATACTTCTTCCTTTGTTTCAAATTCATATTAATTCCTTTTTATAACAACTCATCCAAATCAACAAAATAATATTCTTAATTTTTATATCATATTTTCATTCTTAATTTCTACATATTTCATTTCTTAATTGCTATAACTATCAATCTAATTCTTAATTTCTCGAAAAATGTCAATCAAATTCTTAATATCTATAACATATAAATTCTTAATCTCTATAACACACCACCTTAATTCTTAATTTCCATAACATATTTTAAGTCTCCGCTTCTATCAAATATAATTTTAATTCTTAATTAAAAAAAATTCATAATTCTAATTCTTAATTTTCTATAACATTATAATTGGCAATTTCCTTAACACATCGTTTTAATTATCAATTTGTATAGAGTATCATTTTAATTATTAATTCCCATAACATATCACTAAACCACCCACAAGGGCAAACAAACTTTTAACCCAACGGAGATCTATCGCCCTTTGAAAAGTGCCAGCAAAAAATAGAACTTAGCCTACGCCACCACGTTCAAATACCAACCAGTACAGACCGGTAAATCTGGATTATGCTTCCAACAATAATCAATGCCGCCTGCATATATGGCATTCAACATACGAGGTCGAAATTCCCTTTTGTGAGCCGAGTGGCTCCACGACAACTAGGAAGCTGTGTTGGCAATATTCGCAACAAATAAACAATTTAAAAAAGGAAAAAACACAAAAATTGTCTACAAGAAATAACGTTAAAAAACAATAAAATCACAAAAAAATTGCCTACAAGGAATAACGTTAAAAAAACAATAAAATCACAAAAAAATTGCCTACAAGGAATAACGTTAAAAAAACAATAAAATCACAAAAAAATTGCCTACTAGGAATAACGTTAAAAAAACAATAAAATCACAAAAATTTGCCTACAAGGAATAACGTTAAAACACAATAACAATCAAAACACTTGCCTACAAGGAATAACGTTAAAAAAACAATAAAATCACAAAAAAATTGCCTACAAGGAATAACGTAAAACACAAAAAAATCAAGGAATAACGTTAAAAAAACAATAAAATCACATAAAAATTGTCTACAAGGAATAACGTTAAAAAAACAATAAAATATTAGATGCTGCATTGAAACTATTTAAACAAAGAAACTAACATTTAAAACAAGGAAAAGTTATTTACACAAAATTATAAAGAATTAAAACTTGGAAAAACAAATATAAATATTCTGAAACGCGATACCGTTAAACACATTTAAATATTAGAGTAAACAAGAAACAAACATTAAAAGAAAAAAAGAAAAGTGGTGTGAAAGAAATAATATTAAAACAATAAAAATAAAACTGTTTAAACAAAATAATGAACGTTGAAATCAAGGAAAAAACGCTTAAAAATAGTTTAGAAAACAATGACACTTAATTATTGAAATTATTGAAACAAATATATATATATAATAATATATATAAATATAGGTGTATATATAAACAAACCTAATCACAGACAACTAAGTAGTACCAGAATACGTGCTACAACGAGCAGGTGTACAATGACGCTAAACATTGCACAATCGTCAATGTATAACAATTCATTTCAACTTGACATGTCAATATATAAGACGAATGTGTGGTGTATGCAGTTCCTTGTTGGACGAGTGGTTTACGTGCTCGCCAACCGATTCGGTAGTCCCGAGTTCCATTTCTAGCTTTCTTTAAAGGGAAATTATTGATCTTAAAAGCTACTGAGGGTAGAGGGCTGCAAATTGGTATGTAATGGCATGTTGATCACCCACTGGAGCCAATGTCTTGGCATCCAAACTTCCAAAGAATATTATGGTGTTCATGAGGAAGAAGTAAGAGGAAGTGAAGGGAAATGAAGAAAGAGGAGATACCACATACTAAAAAAAGATTGCATTTTCACTTAAGCATCTAATGTTCCAATTCCACGACATCCTGAAGGAGGGATTTCCATAAAACCAATATTAAATGAACGATAAAAATAATGAGTGAGCAACTACGCATGCGCTCCCGATGACGTACGTAGAAGCCCAACTAGCCAATCACTTATGAAATTTCAATTTTTTCGCAGAATGTAAATACAAGAACGACTGAAAGCGACCACAGTGTCGCAACAGTCTCTCACAGCTGTCAATCCTTGATTCCTCTGCGGGTAACTGATGACGTCATAAGGAACCCACTCATTCGCTTGTTATTTACTTTGGTGGCCTTGATTTGCGCGTTATTCGTGACGTCACAGGAACCCCACTAATTCGCTTGTGTTTAGTTTGGTGGCCTTCATATGCGTGTGACTGGTGATGTATCACGATCGTCACAGATGCGAGCATTAGTTAACTTAGCAGTTATGAGATATATATATACATACATACATACATACATACATACATATATATATATATATATATATATATATATATATATATATATATATATATAATAAAAAGTACCTAAAAACGCCAAAATATAGAAAGTACTCTATTTCAGAGACTGAAATATAGTACTACGCTCTATATTTTGGCGTTTTTATGGGCTCCTTTTATTAGATGGAATTCTGTTGTAACCGAACATCTATACCAGTCATATATATATATATATTATATATATATATATATATATATATATATATATATATATATATACATTTGAGTGTTATCAATGACGTCACAAGAGTATAAAAAACTACGACCGTTTCTTCGTTAAAAAAAAAAAAAGTAATATATGAGTCGTATATCCTTAAGAGCCTGCCTCGTAATACATAGTATACCACCGAAGCATCCATCCATCCATCCCCATCTCCCGTGACAGCAGCTCAAGCTCCGAAGAATTCCTTACGAAGCCTCAAAGGAACAGATATACTAATATACCATCCTCATCTGTGACAGCAGCTCCAGCTTCGAGGAATTCCTTACGAAGCAACAAAGGAACAGATATGCAATCACTAAGAGATTCTCCGTAGTTGTGACTCAGAAGCCCAAGTGTCGCAAATTCTTGTGAGAGAGAGAGAGAGAGAGAGAGAGAGAGAGAGGAGAGAGAGAGAGAGAGAGAGAGTCTCGGAACTTGATGGAAACCGAACCAGATCATGATCGTCATGACGCACATGACGGAAATGATTATTAGCTCAAATGACTCAATGTCACTTGCAATCAGGGAGATCTTTTTGCGTTTCAGGGAACACATGCGTATGTATGTGTATATATATATATATATATATATATATATATATATATATATCTTCTTTTTACTTACATCAACGTTTCGTGAATCCTTTCCCCATTTTCAGAGCTATAGACAGAATTAATTTAAACAGTATTCAAATGGACTCCATCCTTCTTGCTGTCCTGTTCATTATTTATCAAGCTTAAGCTCAACGGGCGCGAAAATCTTACAACTTATATAAATATATATAATGTACATATATTCATACATAAAACAGGGTGTCATTTAAACAGGATCGTATCTAACGGAAAGCTTGCACCTTTTTTAAATAAACATCGCCGTTAGATGCCATCTTGTTTAGATGGAAGTCCTTCAACTTTGTCTAGCAAAGTTGCTGAACTTTAAAATAATAATAAAAAAAAAAAATAAAAATGTAAAAAGAAGAAAAAGACGTCCAGTCCAGGTCCTTTCAAAAGCAAGGAATTAATTAAACAGCTCACTTAGAAAAGTCTACCATCCATCAAATGTCCAATTTTTATTCAAATGAACAGAATTGTCTCTAATTCGCGTCGAAGGACGTTTCTGCTACGCATGTATACGAATATTTACGCTCTCTCTCTCTCTCTCCTCTCATATATATATTATATATATATATATATATATATATATCTATAATATATATATACTATATATATAGATATTAAATAATTTTTATTAAATAATTAATATGATATTATATATCTATATATATACACAGTACCAGTCATAATACTTTGCGTGGCAGGGAAGATGGAAGAAGAAAAAGAGTACAACAAACTAAAAATATTCAGGAAAAATCAAATATTAAAGCAACCATCACAAAATTTGGAATGAATAATCACCAACTCCTGCCCTAGTACTTGATAGGCATGCCACAACGTTTACGGACTTTCTGGAGTGTCCTGGGCATTGAATCTGAAAACCGCTGCAGGAGGGACTCGTCCAGATCATCCCAAGCGCGTTTCAAACTTTGCGCTGCAAGACGTGTCCACTTCAGTAACTTTCTTTTTATGATTGCGTTGATAATTGAAATGGGCTGGGGAATTCCCTGGCTAGTCGTGGATATATTCAATTCCACAATCTCTAAGCCACAAAGTATTCTGTTTGGCAGTATGATCCCCAGTGCACGAATCTTAATCCAATGCCATTGAAAATCAGCCATTGAAATGAAAAAAAATTCGGCTGAGGGAAATTGACTAATTGGGAACTTAACTAGAGCTACTGGCTCACTCACAGAAAGTGTAACTCTGTAAGAGCTCTTCAGTAACCTGTTGGATGTTGTTACAGTTGGATGTGGAATTCTTTTCTCGTGCTCTGCCATAGCCATTGCTAACATTATTTTGTGTGGTTGAGTGAGTGTGGTTGTATTAACAATGTCTAAACCGTATACTTCCATTGAGATATCGTGTGAGAGTGATACAACTTTACGAGGAAGGCCTTAAAACTGGTGTAATTAGCCAAATAATTGGCGTGAAACAACGGACTGTCCAGAACATTCTTAAAACTTTTCGTGAGTCGGGAGGGAAGGAAGTACCCAAGGCTAGGACCAGCACTGGGAGGCCCTCTATTATTAGTAAGAAGCGGTTAAGAGTTCTCGCCAGGAACATTGAAGTCTCAATGTTCCTGGCGAGAACTCTTAACCCCCTCTTACTAATAATAGGGGTCCTCCCAGTGCTGGTCCTAGCCTTGGGTACTTCTTTCCCTCTCGATTCAGGAAAAGTTTTCAGACTGGTTTGGACAGTCTGTTGTTTCACGCCAATTTTTTGGCTAATTACACCAGTTTTAGGCCTTCCTCGTAAAGTTGTATCACTCTCACACGATATCTCAATGGAAGTATACGGTTTAGACATTGTTAATACAACCACACAAAATAATGTTAGCAATGGCTATGGCAGAGCACGAGAAAAGAATTCCACATCCAACAGGTTACTGAAGAGCTCTTACAGAGTTACACTTTCTGTGAGTGAGCCAGTAGCTCTAGTTAAGTTCCCAATTAGTCAATTTCCCTCAGCCGAATTTTTTTTCATTTCAATGGCTGATTTTCAATGGCATTGGATTAAGATTCGTGCACTGGGGATCATACTGCCAAACAGAATACTTTGTGGCTTAGAGATTGTGGAATTGAATATATACACGACTAGCCAGGGAATTCCCCAGCCATTTCAATCATTAAGCAATCATAGAAAGAAAGTTACTGAATGTGGACATGTCTTGCAGCACAAAGTTTGAAACGCGCTTGGGACGATCTGTAAGAGTCCCTCCTGCAGCCGTTTTCAGATTCAATGCCCAGGACACTCCAGAAAGTCCGTAAACGTAATAGGGCAGGAGTTGGTGATTATTCATTCCAAATTTTATGATGGTTGCATTAATAATTGATTTTTCCTGAATATTTTTAGTTTGTTGTACTCTTTTTCTTCTTCCATCTTCCCTACCACGCAAAGTATTATGACTGGTACTGTATATATATATATATAATATAAGCGAATACCACAGAAAAATTATAAGCATAAAGTCTATACCAAGCGCTTTCGCCTTTATTCATGCGTTGAGAAAAAAAAAAAAAAAAAAAAAAAAAACACACACACACACAACTACAGTGCCTACACGAAATACAGGATTTAAGACTGATAGACTGATGACCAATTGTAATAACCTTCTTCGAATTAAGTTATCCTTATTAATACCGAGCACCCGCTCTTCCCCCCTCAAAAAAAACAAAAAAAAACAAACAAACAAACGATGAAAAACTGCCAGCCGACCTCAGTTCTTTCAGAGGATTGATTGCTTGATTGTGTCTATTAAACCTTGCGTTACAACATCTACGTTATTGACACCGAAATAAATTTCAATTGGAAAAAATTTAATTTAAAACAAATTTCATAAAAAAATATCTAAAAAATATGTGAATATAAATATATTTGTTCAAATATAGAAATTCTTACATAGACAATCTATGTATAATCTAAATTTTCCTTTCAGAGGAACCTGGCCGAGTATATATGCGTATATTTTTTTTTCTTTCTTTCTTTCTTTTTCCCATTCACCTCCACTCCCCACAATTAACTAATCCCCAGACGTAGCCGTGAAAGCACCCCAGAGGAGTGGAAAAATATAAACACAACAAAAGCCTTAAAATCACTGACCTGAAAAAAAGAACCTAAAAACGGAATATATGTAATCTCGAAAGAGGCCATAAAGCCGAGCGAACGCAAACGCAACAAAGAATTAAATCAACAACAACAACAACAATGAACTAGAGAGCAATATGCCTACGGAGGGGGGAGTTACTCCCCTCTGTCTCTCTAGTAATCCCACCCCTCCCCACTCCCTACGATAAAGAAACAAAGAAAAAAAGCAATTAATAAAAGCAAGACGCCTGGAGGGAGGAGAAGGAGGAGGAGGAGGAAGGTAGGTGCATACCCGACTGTTACCCCACTGACCTCCCCCCCTTCCCCTACCTTCCAAATCTCCTAAAGACGAAGTGCCATCACCTCCCCCTCCCCAATCCTCTTCTCTTAACCAATTCCCGCCGGGCTGACGTTGCCAGAGAGAGAGGAGAGAGAGAGAGAGAGAGAGAGAGAGAGAGAGAGAGAGAGAGTTACAAGGATTAGGATGTCTCAAAGACTTATTAGTCCATCCAAGGAGGCTTTGGAGAGAGAGAGAGCGAGCCTGGAGGAGAGGGAATGCAGTAGAGAGAAAGAGATGGGAGGAGGAGGAGGAGGAGGAGGAGGAGGAGGAGGAGGAGAGGAGGAGAGAGAGAGAGAGAGAGAGAGAGAGAGAGAGAGAGAGAGAGAGAGAGAGAGAGAGTATTAAGTAAACAAAGTAGAACCTCGTTGCAACCACTGTGATGACACAGTATCTAATTGCGGTGGAACGTGTGCTGTCAGACTGGGCCAGATCTCCTCAGTGGCCTTTTATAAGAGTTTCGTGTCTAGGCCAAATTATCTATTTATTTTTTCCAAGGAACAAGACAAGAGGACCATGAGTAACTCCTAACATAAAGGAGACGACAAACAAAGCGGCCTTGCATCTGACATTTCAATGGTTTATGTGACGCCATGTATCTTAAAAAAAGAACAAAATAATAAAATATATATACATATATAAAACACGACAGAATTGTTGTTCTTTCTTACGTAACTCTTAAGTAACGGCAAAGGCCTTGCATCAGAAATATCAGGATTTATGTGACGCCAGATGAATTACTTGTTACGTTTCCTAACAATAAAATAAGTACTAATACGCTGAAGTTTCTTTGGCGCAATCGAGTTTTCTGTATAGCGTATCATGCCGTATGAAACTCTCAGCCAGGCGCCGTGGTGGCTTGCGTTGTTGCTGTGCCAGATGCACGACCATGGCTGACATTAACCTTTAATAAAAATATAAAAAATTACTATGGCTAGAGGGCTGCAATTTGGTATGTTTGGTGATTGGAGAGTGGATTATCAACATACCAATTTGCAGCCCTCTAGCCTCAGTAGTTTTCAAGATCTGAGGGCAAAATCAAAGATTTCTTTTCCTTTTTCTACACGTATCTTTCAAGTATTATATTCTTGTAGCCTTAAAGGAAGAATCTCTCTCTCTCTCTCTCTCTCTCTCTCTCTCTCTCTGAATCTTCAACTGAAAATTCAACTTAGAATAAGGAAAATTCTTGACTTTTTGTAAGTAAATACTTTCGAAACTTGAAAGGTCACTGAAGAATTCTGTTCGAAATAAATCTGGTAAACTTTTCGTGCAATCAAATTCATAGAGAGAGAGAGAGAGAGAGAGAGAGAGATTATATTGTCAAGACCTTACTATTGTTAATCATGTCATAATTGACCAAATACTAAACTAATATCTCACGTTGGACACTGAAAACATCATCGCCATCTCTCTCTCTGTCTCTGTCTCTGTCTCGCCTTGACGTTGAAAATAAACAAATTCAAGATACCGCATTAAAAGACGAAGACATGACAGAAGCATAGGCCTATACAAACAAACGAGCAACATCGGTTCCACTATAGGCATCCATGGCATCGTGCATATATCTTGTTTCATCTGATCTATCAGCAAGGGGACGATCCAATGCCGACCAGCAGGGCTAAACATCAATAATCATCTCTCTATTATTATGATGATGATGATGATGATGATGATGATTATTATTTATTATTATATCATCAAAGATGAGTATTTGTAATAATACCAAGGTGAAAGCTACGAGTAATATCTTGTACTATTACTTTATAATTTCATTCAGGTACTTCATTGTTTCCCCTTAACTACGTATAGAGAGAGAGAGAGAGAGAGAGAGAGAGAGAGAGAGAGAGAGAGAGAGAGAGAGAGAGAAGGGTAATGGGGGGAGGGGTGACCGCATCCGTCATGGAAACTTCAGCAGAGGTCCGACATCTGTGACCTAAATTTAATAAAAGCCTGAAATGGAAAGGGGGGCGGGGGTGGGGAGGAGAAACGCATATAGAGGAAGGGGGAGGGAAAGGGGTGGGAGGGAAAAGGGGGCGGGAGGGCGGGAGGGGGGTCACAGACCTGGTGGTGGGTGTAGCCTAATGGAAGGAAAGGAACGGAATCCAGGAGGGTATATTTCCAGGCCAGAAAGGGGCGTGATGACGTCATTCCCTGGAATCGTCGCAAGCGAATTCCCGATTCCAGGTATCTCCCACCAAACCAGAACACCCTTTCCAGACCTCGACAATCTTCCAGGATTCTCTCTCTCTCTCTCTCTCTCTTTCTCTTCCAGAAACAAGGAAGTCCAGTTATCTACTTAACCGATACAGCTTCCATCTAGGGAGATTTCCAGATCTCGACATCTTCCAGAATCCTCTCTCTCTCTCCTCTCTCTCTCTCTCCTCATCTCCTCTCTCTCTTCCAGTAGCCTCCCAGAAACAAGGAAGTCCAGTTATCTACTTAACCGATAGTTTCCATCTGAGGAGACTTCCAGACCTCGACATCTTCCAGAATCTCTCTCTCTCTCTCTCTCTCTCTCTCTCTCTCTCTCAGGTGCCTTCCAGGAACTCTCTCTCTCAGGAGTCTTCCAGAGCCATGAAAGCTCCTCCATTCCAGGAGGCTTCCAAAATCATGGAAGCTCCCCCTCCATCATCTTTCCGCCCTTCCAGGACACACTTCCAAAAAAGATGGAGGAGCCAATCTATTACTGGATGCTTCATTCAGCCTCCATTCCAGGAACGCAGGCAGCTGGAGACGCCCCTCACCTTTCCAGGGCCCCATATTTTCTACGAATTCCTTAGAAGGTGGGCGACGTTTCTTTCTCTGAAGGGAGGTCGTTAGCAGTCAAACCCACGCTGTTTTCCACTGTGCTGGAACCCGGCGCTGCCCGTCATGTCTCCCATACCTACTTTGCCCCCACCCGGAGCGGACAAAGAGCTTTTGCAGAAGGAGGGTGGATGTGTCATCTCACCCGTATTGAATGAAAGGGCTTTGTCTGTCCATCCGTACTTTATCCGTCCGCCCTCAGACCATAAAAGCTACTGAGGCTGCAGGGCTACAACTTGGTATGCTGATGATCCACCCTCCAATCATCATGCACACTAAATTGCAGCCCTCTAGCCTCAGTAGGTTTTATTTTATTAAAGGTTAAGTTAGCCATAATCGTGTATCTGGGATCTGGCAACGATATATGACAGGTCACCATCGGGCAGTGGTTAAAGATTCATGGGCCGCGGCTCATACAGCATTATACCAAGACACCCAACACACACAAGTAGGAGGAATAAGTGGGAAATGCACCTATAAAATTTAACACTATTAATTCAGAGACCTGGAATTATGCAGTAACAAACAATAATTTCTAACGTAAGCAAAAATAATGGTGTTAATTGAACCAACCAAATTTCATATAAATATATATATATATATATATATATATATATATATATATATATATATATATATATATATATATATATATATAAAATTTTAAATTTTTCTTGGTTCAAGAAAAATGAATGAGGAGAATAATCGAGACTAACAATTACATTTTGAGATAATAGTATTAATATGCACTGGAACACCACAAACTTTAATCCAGCCACACAGCAATAACAGAACACAAAGAGAGAGAGAGAGAGAGAGAGAACACGGAGGCCATAACACTTTATAATTAACGCAATTACGAAACAGCTGCAACTGCGGAGGAATTTCAGAAGCCACTGAAATGGAGAGAGAGAGAGAGAGAGAGAGAGAGAGAGAGAGAGAGAGAGAGAGAGAGAGAGAGAGATAACCACACACACAAACAACACTTAGTGACACTGCTTTGTTTTCTTGTTCCATAAGTATTTCTGCTTCACTGTCTTTGTTTATAGTCCTACAATTATAGTTTTTATATTCATCTATGGAAGAAGGCTGGGTACGAGTACAAATCAAGTGCCTGTAGAAGTTAAGTACCAGCTGCCATCAAGTGCCAGCTGATTTGGCAGCTGAAATCAATATAATACGCAAAACTAACCTATCTCACTCAGTCCCACGTATACCATCAAGTATTATAATGTATACAAATGTAGTCTAAACCTCAGGACACAAGAACTGGGTGACGCCCACTTTATATATAAAAAAAAGTACAAGTAATGCCCTCTGAGCCTTAAGATAAACTCCTACGCCCCCACTGGGAAAGATATCACGCCCTTACGCCTAAAAACTTATCTCTTCGCTATAGGCCTACCTGGTTCACAATTCGACACGACACCGGGATCCACTCTAACGAAGGCCTAACCTTAAAAAAATTATATAAAACAAAAAATAAAAACTCTTAGTTACAAGGAAGACTTCTCAGAAATTCCACCGAGTAGAAAAAAAAACTATATAAAAAATAAAAAATAAAAAAACAGGATTGGTTTGTTAACAAGGCCTTCATTAAAATTAAAACGAGGTGAGGCCTTCTGACAAGACAAGGGACCGTGTCTCGCTAATGGGATTAGGCCTATATACGTATATCCAGGATCCTGGGCCTATTGGATAGAGACGCTCCTGGAAGGAAGAAAGGATGGAAGGGCAGGCAGCGGAAGAATTCGATATGACAGGCCGAAGTGAATTGAGTTTCAGTCTTCCAGAAGAAGAAAAAAAACAGAACAATGACAACAGCAAGAGCATCAACAACCACACACACACACAAACACACACATAGAGAGAGAGAGAGAGAGAGAGAGAGAGAGAGAGAGAGAGAGAGAGAGAGAGAGAGAGAGAGGCGATCTCTTACCTACCACGATTGACGCCAAGGCAGTTGGCATTTGTCTCACTCACCTAAAACAGACAAAATCAACATCATTAGATAAAAGTTTTAAAAATAAAAGACATTTATTCACTTTTTTTATTAGTTTTCTATTATCATAAACATCTTAAAACCCTTTATTTTTATTACATCAAAATCTAATTAATTAAAAATATCACGTTCTACGGATATGGAGAAGAATTTTGCCTTAGTCAGAAAAGTTCACAGTCACCTTAATTTTTTCTTTAATCATTCAGCCGTTTCAATTCAAATTCTCGCTAAATCTACTACACTTCGATCTATGAAATAAAAACAAAACACAACAATAAACAAAGCACAAAGACCGTGAGGCTCCCTATCCGAAAAAAAATAAAAAAATCTTGTATACGACTATAACCACATGGCACGCGAGAACTACATATAGTATAAGCGTAGGTGGCAAATATAACCGGAGGGCGTGGGGGGGAGAGTAGGGGGAGGTGTTTAGTGCAGGAGTGGGGGGTGGGGGGAACCCATTGTCAAACTTTACACTGGAGACGCAGACGTCTATAACATAGTTCCCTCTCGACCTTGAAGAGAGAGAGAGAGAGAGAGAGAGAGAGAGAGAGAGAGAGAGAGAGAGAGAGAACTGCAAAAGGCAGCGATAAGACCAAGAGGATCCCGCCATCTTGATAAGTCTAAAAGGGCAATTAAGATCCTCTAAGAATTTTAGGCTTACTGTAATGTACTACATGTCGAAATCAAAATGGTTAGGCCTATATAGTTTTAATAACAAAAAATAATCAAGTTTGATAGGTCTATATATTCTTCATATTAAAAATAAATCAAGGTTGTAGCTATACAATTTAATACAAAAAATAAATTAAGGTTAATAAGTCTATATATACTTTTAATACTAAAAAGTAATACAGGTTGATAGGCCTAAATACTCTTAATACTAACAATAAATAAATGTTGATAGGCCTACATACTCTTAATTCTAACAATAACTCAAGGTTGTTAGCCTATATACTTTTAATACCAAACAGGGACCCAGGTTGATAGGCGTATATACCTTTGGTACCAATAAAGGAATCGACGTTAAATTGTTTAATATAACATAACCATAAGTAAGAATTAAGTTGGTTATAACTGATTAATTACTGTGAGAATGTGTCATAATGTAGGCCTATGTCAGAATAAAGGGGGGTTATACCATAATTTATCTCGCGCAAACCAACTCTCTCTCTCTCTCTCTCTCTCTCTCTCTCTCTCTCTCTCTCTCTCTCTCTCTTCTCTCTCTTCTTCACTTCTTGAATCGGGAATAATGAAAACTCTCAAATACGTAGATAATACTTCAAAAGCTCGAGAAAGAGAGAGAGAGAGAGAGAGAGAGAGAGAGAGAGAGAGAGAGAGAGAGAGAGAGAGAGAGTTGCAAAATCACACACTTTCCCTCAGCACTGCAACATAAATCAACACTTTGTCAAGATGGCTGTCAAAAGAGTCATTCAACCTTTACAACGGAACATCTGTTTGTCTTCATCATTGAACAAGTCACTGAAAAATTCTACTTGGAGAGAGAGAGAGAGAGAGAGAGAGAGAGAGAGAGAGAGAGAGAGAGAGAGAGAGAGAGAGTGTATCGTTGCAAAATTTGGTTAGAACTGGGTACACAACCACGTTGGTGTTACCGCTATAACTATTGATATATCCGCTACCAAATCGTATCTATTACTAAATGGATATATTTGGTATATCCGCTACCAAATCGTATATGTTACGAAATGAATACATGTGATATATCTGCTATCAAATGGTATCAGTCAGCAATTGCATAATTTTACTGTATATACGTTTTTCTCTTCTTGCGTTTATTTCGTTCCACTTTTCTTAAAAACACACACTATTCCAAGGGGATTTATTAGTACAAGTTTTATGCTTGCACCATAATATTGTGAACAAAACATCAACAATAATAAATGGTCTAATATCCAGCATTATCGTCAAGGATATCCGGGCGTTGCCTACGCAGGCTGTTTTCTAAAAAAAAAAAAAATAATAATAAAAAAAAAAAAAAATAAAAAAAAATAAAGAGTCACAAGTCTCATTCACTGGTCCGCTGGTATGGTGGTAAGTGCCGTGGTATGCCACTCAGATGTGGCGGGTTCGCGTCTCCCCCCCAAGGGCGATGAAAAATCACTGGCTCCGTATCACGATCAGTCACTGCTGCAGTGTCGGGGAGGGGGTTGTATTTAGCGGTGGGAGGTTGAAACCAACGTTCTTTGGAAGCTCGGACATAGAGTCAGTGGCCCCTTTGGTGGGATTGTTCCATGTGAATACGTTTTATCTACTTAAATATAATAATAATAATAGTAATAATAATAATAATAATAATAATAATAATAATAATAATATTTCTCCATTAGGATTTGAAGGTATGTCAAGATGTCCTGAAAATTTCCAGATTTATCGTAAGCTAAAAACAATAATTTTGGACTGCCAGTAATTGATGAGTCTTTTAAAACCTTTCTGAATGTCCAATATATTATTATTATTATCATTATTATTATTATTATTATTATTGAAAGAAATGACAGAAGGAAATGGGAAACAAAGGAAGAAGAGATCAGATATTCGAAAAGGAAAAATAAATAACCAAATAAATACATAAACTTGTAAGTAAATAATCAAAACACCTAAAGACTTGAAACTTGAAAACACCAAAAGGCAGTTTTAGTTTATTAACCTGAAGAAGAAGAAGAAGAAAAAAGAAGAAGAAGAAGAAGAAGAAGACTACAAATACCAACAGCATCCACAAACAAATTCAATGAGAGAATTAAAAAAAAAAAAAATTCGACTTACTACCTGCGTTTCGTCATCAGACTGCCTGATTGTATAATCACCATCAATTTCACCCTCCTCCACTCTCGCCCACAATCAAGTTTCACTTCGGAAAAAAAAAATAAAAAGCTTCATCGTCATCGTCATCATCATCATATCTCTCTCTCTCTCTCTCTCTCTCTCTCTCTACACATACGTAGCCTATATGTGAAGTGTGTGTTATGTAATATTACACACACATACCATATATATGCAGATATATATGTATATATATTATAAATGAAGTTGGGATAAAATTGAAGCGAGAGAAATTAATATTAAAAACAGTATATAAGAGAGAGAGAGAGAGAGAAGAGAGAGAGAGAGAGAGAGAGAGAGAGAGAGAATTTCCATGTCCCAGTGCTCATTTATTAGTCTACTGAGTATTTTAACTCAGACATATGACTCTGACAGAGAGAGAGAGAGAGAGAGATAGAGAGGAGAGAGAGAGGAGAGAGATGAGAGAGAGAGAGAGAGGAGGGGGGGGGGGGGGGGCACCACCCAACCATCAAGTGGGCCACCCTGAAATGCCGGTTCTCCTACTCCAGGGTCCGACCTCGCATCCATCCTTCCACGAATGTGAGACAAGGTCACGACATAGCGAAGACCTCCGAGAGGATCTCCCCCCCCTCCCCTCCCAACCCAAACCCGGTCCACTCACCCCCACCCACCTCAACCTCCACGAAAAATTAGGCAATTGGCACAGTCGCATCTGGACACGTTCATGAATAGTATTTTAGTTTTTTTTCTTCAAGCTGTTAGATTTTTTTTTTTTTATTAAGCTGGCCTTATGCCAGCACGGGCTCTTGCTCATAAAGCAGCCCGTAGGAAGCTGTAAAGAATCAAGGATTCAATAAAATTCTTGATAAGTGAAAATAATAAAGAGATAATTGGGAAGGATGGAGCAATAGACAGAAAGATGAGATAATGAGATGAATAGTTGATAAATGGTAGAGATGAAACGGTAAACAGAAAGAGGAAATAATGAGATGAATAGTAGATTAAGAAATGGTCAAGATGAAACGCTAAAACAGAAAGATGAAATGACGAGAGTAATGGTCAAGATGAAACATTGATTGGAAAGATAAGTGGAAGACGAAAAAAAAAAAAATTACGGTAATTATAAAAAGAAAAAACGGAGAAAATATAAATAAAAATTAATTTGGGAAGAAGGTTCATACAGGAAAAAACAGAAAACGGAATTCGAAAAAGCGTAAAGGATAAAAATATTGAACAGAAACGAATACCGAGAATGTAGAAATGTTACACAAAAATTGGAAGGCAGGCTAAATTATCATACGGATTGAAAAAAAAAAAAAATGTACGAAACATGAACACGCCATTTCGGAATAACCCCCATCGCTGCCCTCTCCCCCACCCCCAAAAAGAGAGAGAGAGAGAGAGAGCGAGGCACCGTTACAAACAAGTGAAAGTGAATCTCCACCACGCAGCATCACTTAACTGTGGGAATCCACGATATGAAATAACTGTTTTATGTGATACCATCAACTCACGCTCGCATTTTCACACGGGTTGACAGTGAAAAAAAATATATATTATTACGTTTTTTCGTTTACTTTCGAGAAAGATAAGGACTTCCGTTACCATTTTTTTTATCTATTTTTCTTTTTTATGGGGATGGTCTCCTGAGGTTCGTGGATTGTTTTTGCAGAATTTTCTCACTAAGATTGGTGGCATTTTTGATTGGTGGAACCTTCAGAATTTTCGTAAGTAGTTACACATTATTATTACATCCTTATTATTATATTATTATTATATTATTGAAAAGTAAATCCACAGTAATATGTCTGATCTGTTATTTAAAATACAAAGCAGAGAGCTTTCGAAGACCTGCACGGTCCTCCTTGTCAATCTGAATACAATTACTAACAGTGTCCATACAAGAACTCTGTTTTTCTACTAGTTTACAAATAGCCTGTTGATGATGTAGTTGGCTCTTCACGTTATCCCTCGTTCTCCAACGGCAAACCAGCTAATCGCCTAGATCTTCGAAGTGGCGGTTCGTCTCTTGAATCGTTTGATATGTTATCCATAGCAGCTTGGGCGCCTGCAACTAGGGACACGGGATGGGTCTCTGTTACCTGAACGAAGAAGATGAGGCAGCGGCAGTATCAGAGGTGGCTAGATTATTGGTGTTATTACCATGCAACCTATATCTGTTATAATCCCTGATAAACTGACAGCAAATTATTTCATTCAAAATAAAGTCTTCTTGCGTAAAGGCTTTATTGCCTTCCATAGAGAGACCCTGTTAATAATTGCTCCTTCAACTAAACCTTCTAATACCTGTATCCTTACTATTGAAAATTACTTTTGACTCGTTCCAATTAATGCGGTGATCATCATTTAAACTATGTGAGACTAGTGCATTATTCTCAGCATGCAAATTATAAGCTCTTTTGTGTTCATTGATTCTGATTGGTAGTCCCTCCCCTCCCACTTTATCCGTAATATTTCTTATCGCAATCCAGACAAGGTATTCATAAACACCAATTTCTTTGTTAAAGCTTTGGTTGGAGTTATTATTTGCATGAGACAGCCTTTGGAGTGTATTCTTATAGTTGAATACCAGGTTGACCTTTTCTTCACCCTTTTTCATTTACTGTTTTTTAATATTATGTAAGTTGGGATAAATGGTAAGGTTAGATACTTTTTAGATTCTTTTTTTGTATTCATATTGACTTTTTATATAGAAAATCCTTTTGGCTTTAGTGAAGGCATTATTTATGAAATTTTCTGGATAGCATAATTTTCCAAAAACTTCTTTTATATGATTAAATTCGCTGTCAATATATTCAGGATCACATTTTCAAGGCTCTTAGGATGAAATTTATCATTATATTTTGCTTTACTTCATTATTATGAAAAGAATAGAAGTGGACATAAGCTTCAGCATTAGTCACTTTTCTGTAAACACTAAATTTAAAACTAAATGAAATAGGGTCATGGTATACCAAAACATCCAGAAAGGGCAGCTTATTTTCTACTTCATATTCTACTGTAAATTGAATGGAAGGTAGTATGCTATTGACAAATCTCAAAAACTGTTCGAAGTCTATTTGATTACCTTGGAAATAACGAAGACATCGTCGACATATCTGACCAAATGAGTGGTTTTAGATTTGGATCACATTTTGGAGAGGATTTCAGTTTCTACAAATTCCATGCATAAATTTGCAAGTATGGGGGATAAGGGTGAACCCATGGCTACGCCAAATTTTTGTTTATAGCCTTCATGTTGAATGAAAATATTGTGGATGAGACACATAGACGGAATCAAGTCTAAAAACTGTTCTGTAGGAATAGGGAGTTAACATTTCCAATTTCTGACTGTTCTTTAATTTTGTAAGGACAAACTCAAGAGGCACATTAGTGAAAAGCCGTAAACATCTAGGCTAATCATTTTTCCCCTACATTACCCAGTGTCCTAAGCCTGTCTATAAAGTTACTGAATGAAGTAAGTGAGCATTAGAAAAGGTGCCTAATAATGGGCTGAGCTGTTCGGCTAACCACACAGCCATAACAGATTGTGGCGAATTACAAGTAGCTATAATGGGACGTAGAGGGCATCCTGTTTTATGAAGTTTTGGTATGCCGTAGAAGTAAGGGAGACTCGGGCATTTTCTTGATATTTTACTCAAAAACTAACTGTTTTTGTTCAGTCACCGTGAGGGTATTGGCTTTTTCGCACGTCTCTATTGAATTTCATTGTGAGAGGTTACCGACGGCAACTCTGAATAATTTGTAGTAAGTATTATCATCACTTAGTAAGTCATTTGATTTCGAATTGTATGTATTGTAGTATCCATAATCACCATGACCCACCTTATCAGCTTTCATTATTCTGAGTCTTTGTTGTCTTTTAAATTTAAAAGGGCTAGTTTGTGTCTTTTCGTTAAAATACTGTTCTGTTTACCCAGATGATTATCTAATAAAATACCTTTTAAAAAATTCAATTGAAAATCATTATGTCTGAAATTAAAATAATTATATTGCTAATGCCCTGTAACAAGTCGTGTTTACTTGTTCCTAAACAACAGCTCAAACCCAAACCCAATAATTCTTTTTGTTCTTTAGTGATAGCAAGGGAAGATAAATTGGTAATGTGACTATTCTGTCCGATTTTTGTCCAAACAGTCGTGTCAATCAATCTTTTTTTTTTTTTTTTTTTTTTTTTTTTTTTTTTTTTTTTTTTTTTTTTTTTTGCCCTTTCTGGATGTTTTGGTATACCATGACCCTATTTCATTTAGTTTTAAATTTATGTTTACAGAAAAGTGACTAATGCTGAAGCTTATGTCCACTTCTATTCTTTTCATAATAATGAAGTAAAGCAAAATATAATGATAAATCATCCTAAGAGCCTTGAAAATATGTGATCCTGAATATATTGACAGCGAATAATCATATAAAAGAAGTTTTTGGAAAATTATGCTATCCAGAAAATTTCATAAAATAATGCCTTCACTAAAGCCAAAAAGGATTTTCTATATAAAAAAGTCAATATGAATACAAAAAAAGAATCTAAAAAGTATCTAACCTTACCATTTAATCCCAACTTACATAATATTAAAAAAACAGTAAATGAAAAAGGTGAAGAAAAGGTCAACCGTATTCAACTATAAGAATACACTCAAAGGCTGTCTCATGCAAAATAATAACTCCAACCAAAGCTTTAACAAAGAAATTGGTGTTTATGAAATACCTTGTCTGGATTGCGATAAGAAAATATACGGCGGAAAGAAAGTGGGAGGGGACTACCAATCAGAATCAATGAACACAAAAGAGCTTATAATTTGCATGCTGAGAATAATGCACTAGTCTCACATAGTTTAAATGATGATCACCGCATTAATTGGAAACGAGTCAAAAGTAATTTCAATAGTAAGGATACAGGTATTAGAAGGTTAGTTGAAGGAGCAATTATTAACAGGGGTCTCTCTATGGAAGGCAATAAAGCCTTTACGCAAGAAGACTTTATTTTGAATGAAATAATTTGCTGTCAGTTTATCAGGGATTATAACAGATATAGGTTGCATGGTAATAACACCAATATCTAGCCACCTCTGATACTGCCGCTGCCTCATCTTCTTTCGTTCAGGTAACAGAGACCCATCCCGTTTTGTCCCTAGTTGCAGGCGCCCAAGCTGCTATGGATAAACATATCAAACGATTCAAGAGACGAACCGCCACTTCGAAGACTAGGCGATTAGCTGGTTTGGCCGTTGGAGAACGAGGGGATAACGTGAAGAGCCAACTACATCATCAAACAGGCTATTTGTAAACTAGTAGAAAAACAGAGTTCTTGTATGGACACTGTTAGTAATTGTATTCAGATTGACAAGGAGGACCGTGCAGGTCTTCGAAAGCTCTCTGCTTTGTATTTTAAATAACAGATCAGACATATTACTGTGGGATTTACTTTTCCATTTTATTTTATTAACTCATGTGATTATGAGGTTTCTTTGGATTATATTATTATTATTATTATTATTATTATTATTATTATTATTATTAGCATCATCATTATTATTCATTTTCAATTTTTATTATCTATATCTTTATTTATATATTTATAATCATTTTTACTTATATATTTATTTTTAAATTATTATTTATTAGTTATATATTTATATGATTATTTTTATTTATCTACTTATTATTATTATGATTATTATGATTTACTATTATTATATTTGTAATATTATTAATACAGCGATAAACGCGTCGTCATTATCACCAAATAGACTTTTGTACTTTGGTTAGAACTTAGAAAGCGTAAAAAAAAATGATTAAAAACAATAAAATAAACAAAATAAAATGAAATAAAAAAGATACACGAGATATGCCTGTCATCTAGACTGCCGGAAGCAGCAGGAACTTTCACCTGAGGGAAATTGCACAGTCGCTTCCTGAAAGCTGCTAAAAGTTTGTTATTGTTTTACTTTTACTTTCTTTTTTTAAAGTTAATAGACTTTCACTGTTGCCGTTGTTATTGTTAGTATACTGTTACTGCTATAATCCTGTTCGTCTATTTGTTTATTAACGAGTGAAATTATTATTTTTTTTCTGATAATTGGTCGCTTCCTTCCGTATTCCCTATTGCCTTTTGTTACTTGTTTCAAGTGAACGTCATATTTTTTGGCCAGAGACTATAATAATAATAATAATAATAATAATAATAATAATAATAATAATAATAATAATAATAAATAAAACCAATAAATATAAATTAATATATAAATATTAATAAAAATAATATAATAATAAATAAAAATAATAAGTACATAATAAATATGGATAATAAAAATTAAAAATACATAAATATATAATAATAATAATAATAATAATAGTAATAATACCAATTCTTGTTCAACACACGAATTTCTTTATAACTTTGACGCTCACAATTTTAATTCTAAATATTTATTCTCGCAAGAAAAAATCTACTAAATACCAAAACACACAGACAATATGAATTTTCCCGTACAGTCATTCTCTTACACATTATGCCCCGTGACTCTCATACTTCCAAATCTCTCTCTTTATGTAAATAAGTCTCTCATACTTCGTTCCCTTTTTAAATCATACTAAATGTCTCGCCTATGTAAGACTAAGAAATTTTAGAGCGTAAACATTCTTGATATTTCATTTTCATTTACTCGTAAATATTATTTTATTCGCTTACATTTACTCGTAATATTTTCACTTACATTTACTCGTAAATATTTTTTTATTCACTTACATTTACTCGTGAATATTTTTTTATTCACTTACATTTACTCGTAAATAATTTCTTTATTCACTTACATTTACTAACATACTTAGCACGATATCATGAAGCAACGTACCTTGCTTGTCAAGGAGAGAGAGAGAGAGAGAGAGAGAGAGAGAGAGAGAGAGAGAGAGAGAGAGAGAGAAAATGACGAAACGTCCAACAAGGCGGTGATCTGTTGAGGCCAGTGCTTTTGCAGATAAAGGAAACGAGGTCGTGCCGTCAGCTGCTAGAGAGAGAGAGAGAGAGAGAGAGAGAGAGAGAGAGAGAGAGAGAGAGAGAGAGAGAGAGAGGTCCCGAGTGAAGATATGTGGACACCAGTGGCTCAAGAGTGGCTCTGCAGTATTTACAGTAGATGAAGTCTTGAACCCCGCAGCTATTACGTGAGAGAGAGAGAGAGAGAGAGAGAGAGAGAGAGAGAGAGAGAGATAAGCAATCACTCCTTTCACACAATTCGAGAGAATTACGCCCTCATGTTACGGCGTCCCACGAAGCTATTTCAAAATATACTTAGGCAAACATTGACACCAGCACAATTTTGCAACAATCAGTGGCTGCTTCGTGTAAAGCACAAGGTGTTTAATAATATAATCGCAAGAAAACGCGCTCGTGCGCTACTGCGCTTATCTTGTTTATCTTTCTCCTAGACGGCTTCCCCAGCACTGAGAGGGACTTATCGTCCCATGCAAGTAGCCACGTACTGTATTCAGTTCTTTATTTTCCTTACCAAATTATATATATATATATATATATATATATATATATTATATATATATATATATATATATATATATATATATATATATATATATATATATATAATATGTTTATATAATGCCATACAAGACAAAACACTTGCAAGAGTCAACTGTTAGCCTTGCAAACAAATAAAAAAATAAAAACTTGCTTGCTAAAACTAATATATATATATATATATATATATATATATATATATATATATATATATATATATATATATATCGCAATTGTTACAGGTGCTTTCATCGTGAATAACTTTAGAAACCAAAACCATAAAATCTTTAAAATACGCATTTGCATATATATAGATATATATATATATATATATATATATATATATATATATATATATATATATGTATATATATATATATATATATATATATATATATCCCACCCCTTCGCTAAGAACTAGAAAAAAAATGCAACAATATAGTTTTCTACAACTGTTGTGAATGGATAGACGACTATGCCAAATAAATAAATAAATAAATAAATAAATACGATGTTCTCAAACAAAAACAGATGGCGGCTGTTGACAATGGACCAGCTTTGCGTTGCCACGGGGCTTGGCCCTGTATAGGTGACGTTACTGGATGAGATAGCCTGACGTGGACCTTTGGACGGAAATACACGGCTTAAATGGATGTCATGGCGGCCATGATTTAAGGCTTTCCAGACTCTGGAACAGCTTCCCAAAGGAAGTCGCGAAACTTCAACTTCAGAAGTTCTAGCGAGGGTGTAATTTGTTACTACTCTAATATATACTAATCTCCTTGGATCTTAATATATTTCTGTCCATTTGTTTTATGAATTAATTCTCTTTTTTAGTGAGTGGGGTCTCTTCTCTCTGTATTTCCCTTTACCTCCTCTTACTGCCTCCTAAAGAACGCCATATTCAATTATTTAATAATAATAATAATAATAATAATAATAATAATAATAATAATAATAATAATAACAACAACAACAACTTGACATTATTATTCCTCTGCTAAAAATCGTCTGTATTAATTTTGTAGAAGAGTTGAATTTATAATAATAATAATATAATAATAATAATAATAATAATAATAATATTATTATAATAATAATAATAATAATAATTATTATTATTTACTATTATTATAAAATTCAACTCATCTACAAAATTAATACAGACGATTTTTAGCAGAGGAATATTATTATGTCAAGTTGAGAGAGAGAGAGAGCACACCCACCACAGATCCACAGCAGTGGCTCAGAGTGGCTCTGCAGACTTGACAGAAGATGAAGTCTTTTAAGCCAACAGCTACGGGGGGAAAGAGAGAGAGAGAGAGAATCCACCTGTTTCTCCTCCTCCTCACGACCACCACTTTCTCTCCCCTTCCTCCTCCTCCTCCTCCTCACCACCACTTTCTCTCCCCCCTCCTCCCCGCCACGCCCCCTCCTCACCTGAAGAAGGCCCTCAGCAAGGGCCCTTCACCGCCAGTACTTAACAAGCCTTTCCAACCCACTCATTCACTGCGATCTTCTCGAATGTCTCTTCAGTGCCGGCATTGTTTAGCCTGGAAAAGCAAAACTGGACGGCGTCTGGAAATCTGGACACCTGTCAGTCAGGGGTTGACAGGTATTGGACGGATAGGAGGTTATCAGTTTCTGGTAGCCGGAATTAACAACGGAAACATTCTTATTATTATTATTATTAAGATGAACTTTATTAATATGGAATACGCCCACCAACACAGGGGCCACTGACTTGAAAATCAAGCTTCAAAAGGAGATGATGTAAAAAAAAAAAAAAAAAAAAAAAAAAAAAAGGTAATGGGAAATACAGAAAGATCACTTATCAATAAAATCATAAATAACAAATAAATAAATAGACAATAATTTCAGTAAATTATTAAAATACACTTGAATATCCAATTGCACGACATCCTCAGAGAGACAATAGTAATAATATCAATAATAAACTTACCTACACCGATAATTACCATGACAAAGTCCAACACGGGGAATTTGACGAAGATAAAACAATTCTAGTAATTCCTTCATATAATTCCATGATCTCGCTTGGACAGACTTATAGAAAATAAAAATAATTAACTGCAGGACGCTACGACTAAACTTGGGGTACTTTTTAAAAAAATTTCAAAAATTTGAATTATATCGACTCAAGTGACTTTTCCTTCTGCAAGAGCATCTCTCCTCATCTCGCACGCAGAAGCATCTCTCCCATCTCGTATGCAAAACCCATTTCTACTTATCTCATACCTGAAAGCATCTGATATCAGATCCTACAGCATTGTCTCTCCTGATCGCACACGCGAAAGCATCTATTCCATTTCGCAGGCAAAAGCATCATCTCTTCTGATCTCATCTCATAAAGCATCACTTCCCTCTCACACACAAAAGCATTTCTACTTATACCTAAAAGCATCGTCTCTCCCGCTATCGCACGCAAAAGCATCAACTCTTCTGATCTCATATCTGAAAGCATTTCTACTGATACCTAAAATCATCATCGCTCCTGATTGACGTGTCATCCCTATGCCATGTCCCTGGCGTGGGGGCATCGCCTTACGTCACATGCAAGAGGACGATGACACATGACCTTTGGTTCGCCGTCATCGATCCTAGGGCACTACTACTGAAGCCGTCCCCCCCCCCCCCCCCCCCCCCCCCCCCCGCCTCTGCTCTCTCTGAGAGAGAGAGAGAGAGAGAGAGAGAGAGAGAGAGAGAGAGAGAGAGAGAGAGAGTCCTGAAACCATCTGATTTCTTTCTGGGAATATTTTGCAAAACGCGACGATAATATGATTTCCTGTAGCTCTTGAATCACGTTTATTTTACTCTCTCGCCTCGTAGAAATGAGGTCAGAGGCAGCATAGGTATCGTCTCTCTCTCTCTCTTTCTCTCTCTCCTTATTCCGTGCTCTCACCCTTTCATTCACAAGGTTAAAAAATACCCAGAAAATGAGACTAAAGGCAGCAATTTCTCTCTCTCTCTCTCTCTCTCTCTCTCTCTCTCTCTCTCTCTCTCTCTCTCTCATTCACAAATGTAAAAACTGCCTAACGCATGCGCGCCGCGCATCTGCGGACGTCACAGAAATTGACAAATTCAACCTCAATATTTTTTAGTTTTGTACCCAATGCGTCTTGGTAGCGTTGGCACAATACCGTGGCACAACAAAGCGCAACAACAAAGAACAACAAAAGCAACAGCAAGGAACAGCAAAGTGCAATAACAAAGCACAACAGCATAGTAAACGAAGCACAACAGAGGACAATAAAGCACAACAACATGGAACAGCAACGCACAACAACAGAGAACAACGAAGCACAAAAAAAAAAAACAATAGAGAACAACGACGGAAAACAGCAATTTACGACAAACTTCAAAGAACATCACCAAAGTACAAAAAAACCTATCAACAACAGGGAACGATAAATCACAACAACACCGAACAGCCAAGCACAGCAGAGAACAACAAAGAACGACGAATCACAACAGCAAAAAAAGAACAACACAGTACAACCAAGGGCGAAGGTTGACGAAATGATATGACGAAGCCAAGTGGCCCTCAACGCAATGTGTACATTCGATATGTTATCACTACAAACACATTAGGCACGACTACTTGTGACAGAGATTAAAAAAGCATTCAAAAGATCAAATGCACTGCAGGATATTATGTTTGGAACTAATATCAGATATATATATGAGAAAGGCGTTATTTATTTATTTATTTTGGGCCATTATTTCTCGTTAGTTACTCTACTGTGGCAATTTTTTTTTTTTTTTTTTTCTTTTATTGTTGTTGCTGAATCATAGCAGATACGATCATTGATTATCTCTCTCTCTCTCTCTCTCTCTCTCTGTCTCTCTCAAAGTATAGTACACACATACACACACACATTTATATATATATTATAATTATTAAATCGACCTTGTGATTCTAAGAAGAGATGGGGCAGCTCTGTCTGTCTGTCTCATTCAAAGCATATATCAGAAGAAAAGCTTCCCAGAGGTCAGTATACACAGCAGGCAACCTTCACTCAACAGAGAAATCAGGTCAAAGACGTATTCTCAAAACCACGCAAATCTCTAATTAGGCCTTATCCATCTTACGCCGCGCTCTGAACCACATTTTTTTTTTTTCCCCTTTTATTCGCTATCTTGGTGAGGTTCCAAGTAGGCCTCGTCTCGCAACGCGATTAGGCCTACCGAGAAACTCCCCGTTTCTTCCTAGTCTTGCGTAGCTGAAGACGTAAACCAAATGACCCAATTAACTAGTGTTAAAAGGGTGTTGGCATTAGTGACTTTTTACCTTAATAACTCATTTATTTCTCCTATCTTTTTTTTCGGCACGAACATAAATTCTTGAACGTGGCAATCAAAGCATATAGGCCTAGCAATTTGTAACTGAGATGGCCACACGGAAATTGGAATTTACTCCACTAGAAATGGGTGTTGACACTCGTGACCTTTAAACCTTTGTAACTCATTCATTTCACCCTGCGTTTTATTCTCTTATTTCTACATTAAACTTCCTTAACAATGCAATCACAGCATTTAGGCCTAGCAATTGTTAACTGACATAACCGCTTCGCAAATGACTTGCGATAACCTCAAACCGAAACTTAAAATCGTCTCGTACAACATAGAATGTGATATACAATTTAGGCCCAAGGCCAGGCGCTGGGACCTACGAGGTCATTCAGCGCTGATAGGAACATAGAGTAGAAAAAAAAAGCTTAAATCGCGTAACAGGGGGTTAAAAACCTTAGGAGATTTGTAGCGAGTAAGATGGAAGAAAGAGAATACGAACGGAGGTACAGGAAAAGAAATGAAACCGGTTGCAGGCAGCTATGGGCTGACGGGAAGCCACAAACAACCGTCTAAAGTAACGCCTACGGTGCAACGCGTGAGGTGAACTGCCGGCACTGCTGCATAAGAAGTTAGATAGATCTTGACAAGATATAAGAATCATGACGTGAGTACCCGTATAAAGTAGTATGAGAAATTATACACAAGATTTATCTACAGAACCCACAGTGATGAAAATATGCCATCTACATAACCACTTGATATAGGGACTCAACCGGACACTTCTCCACCCGTAGAGAGAGAGAGAGAGAGAGGAGAGAGAGAGAGAGAGAGAGAGAGAGAGAGAGAGACTATAATTTCAGTTTCTCAGTATTCATCAGTTGTCCGTATAACTTTTTAGTGTCACGGCTATCGCAAATTGTATTGCAGCCTAAAATAAACTTGTGGATCTGGGGAGAGAGAGAGAGAGAGAGAGAGAGAGAGAGAGAGAGAGAGAGAGAGAGAGAGAGAGAGAAGGGGGACTATAATTTCAGTTTCCCAGTATTCATTAGTTGTCCATATAACTTTTTAGTGTTATGGCTACCACATAGTACTGCAGCCTAAAATAAACTTGTGGATCTGAGAGAGAGAGAGAGAGAGAGAGAGAGAGAGAGAGAGAAAAGGGGGGCTATAATTCCGTTTCCCAGTATTCATTAGTGGTCCATATAATTTTTATTGTTCACGCTATCACAGACAGTATTGCAGCCTAAGGTAAACTTGTGGATCTGAGAGAGAGAGAGAGAGAGAGAGAGAGAGAGCAAACTAGTTACCGTATTGACAGATTCAACAACAATGACACCAGCATCAAACAAAGAAAATTTTGCCACAGAAAAATAGATAACAAGAAATAAAGACACACACACACACACACACACACACACATATATAATATATATATATATATATATATATATATATATATATATATATATATATATATATATTATGAAGAACTACAAGCGCCAAAGGAAAAGAAAACAGATAAAACAAAAAAGGGTTCCCAACGCAGATGACGTCACGACGTCCTTGCATATTAATGGCTGACCATCTCATTCATTGCAAAGTGCCTGAATGACTGACATATATATATATCTATTGCTGGCCCACATCTCTACATAAAAGTGAGGTTACTGAAGAAGGATTACCCCCAGGGCCAGGGACACCCTTTTGCGTATCAATCTTAATTATACACCTTTTTAAAAGTGTAGCGTATCCATGGGGATGGTTGGAACACACACACACACACACCATACATGGGACTTTGGAACGAGTACTTTCAAGTAGCTTATTTTTTCTACATTCTCAAGTTCACACTGAACTTTCTACCGTCTATTTAAGATAAGTCTCGAGCACGTTTTCCTTCGTGCTACATTGGATACATGTATATATGTATATATGTATATATATGTGTGTGGAAAAGTACATAATATGTATGCATATACATTATTTCAAATCGAACATAATCTATTACTGCAATACGTTCCAAACCTTCCAAAGAAGGCAACTCGCTGCTGATTAGTCTTATCACTGCTAACTTCCATCCATTAAACCACTAAAAATGCTGAATTTGCAACTTTCCTTTAAGTGGAAAATACCTTACCAAGACTAAACATTATGTAATGTATGCACTAACTAATACAAAATTCTAATGATCTAAAAATCTTATCGAACAAGGTTAATAGATAACACTATTGGCAGCTGTATCACTCTGATAAGAAAACTGACAAATTACATGAGAGAGAGAGAGAGAGAGAGATGAGAGAGAGAGAGAGACGAGATGAGAGAGAGAGAGGAAAAGGATTAATCAGGAAAAACACAGGCACGGAATTCCCCAAGGTCTCCCTCCTAGCCAGACTACCTTTACAAGGTCGAAAACCTGTGAGGAAACAAGTTGGAGGGGGGAGGGAGGGAGGGAGGGATGGGAGGGGGAGAGGAAAGGTCACCACCCCCTCCCCCAACCCCATCTTAAAAGACTGAGTGATATAGGGAGGTGCTTGACGCTTCACTGCGTGGGAAACTCTTATCCAATTTCACGCTAAAAGAGAGAGAGAGAGAGAGAGAGAGAGAGAGAGCTAATTTTCACAGGGTCATGTGTAATTTCAGTGCAAACACGACCTTCGAATCAGATCGGTCGATAAAGCGAGCAAAAAAAATAATAATAAAAAAGAAAATAATAAAACTGAAAAAAAAAGCGGCCATCATGACATTTCGCTGTAAGGGAAAAAAAATTTCATTTCTCTCTTCGTGATAATGGCCATTGTGAAATGCGACACCACTTACTTCTATTGTACAAGAACGCTCTGCAGTTCGCCTCTCTCTCTCTCTCTCTCCTCTCTCTCTCTCTCTCTCTCTCTCTCATACAAGTGCAAATGAACATAGAGCAATAAGCCACAGTCACTTTTTGTGTAAAAAAAAAACCTGCAGTTTCTTTCTCTCTCTCTCTCTTGTGCGAATGGAAACTGGGCAATAAACTGCACTCACTTTTTTATTTTAGAAAATTCTGCAATTCTCTCTCTCTCTCTCTCATACACACACAGACTCAGTTAAAAAAAAAAAACTTATAGAGTTACCACCCCCCCCCCCTTCCCTTCTCTCTCAAAACATACTATGACCGTTTCATTTTCCCCCTAGTCCCAAAATGCTTCGACGACACAAGAAACGATGTCCATGGCAATAAAAATAAATAAATATGAATAAAAAAAAATAAGAGAGCATTAGTGACCTCCCTTTCTCCCAGTCCTCTTAAAGATGGGTTATTTGTATTCGGGGGCAGAAGGAAGTATAGCTAAAAGGAGCAGGTCCGTACCTCCTATACAAATGGATATATATATATATATATATATATATATATATATATATATATATATATATATATATATATATATATGATATATATATATATAAAGACAAACACAGTATTGCTAAAACAAGGCAGTCACAATATATATATAAGTACTATCACCTTCACCTCACTCTTACACCAAGATTGACTTTAGAAACACCTGACTACAAAATCAGACTTCAAGTTGAAAATAAGACCAAGTAAAATAAATTAAATAAATAAACATACACACACAGAATCAAAGAACAATGGAAAATAATTTGTTAGACACCAAGGAACTCCGTGGCTCCACTTAATCCTCATTCGAGGGTCGACTTAAAAAAAAAAAGGGGGGGGGGTGTGTCTAAACCGAAGCTTTAACCAGTTGTTATGGTGGCCAGGCTGAGAAGGTGATCTACGGGCATCAGATTACTTTAAGGGTTCCTTCCCTCCGCCCTCAGACTCGCTGTATACATAGTGTCTCTCTCTCTCTCTCTCTCTCTCTCTCTCTCTCTCTCAAGTCTTATCAAATAACACGAAAGTAGACTTCACCAGGTTTTACCTCCACACGAACAGAGATTACATAAAAGCGACTAGCAGAGAGTTTCGAGTTCTCGTTAGGCCTCTGTGAAACCATCGAGGAGTGTATTATAATTCATTTTTTTAATTCTGCGTTCTTGAAGACTTATGAGGCTAAAGCGCTGGCAGTTTAATGAAAAAAAAAAAAAAAAAAAAAAAGAAAAAAAAAAAAAAAAAAAAAAAGGCGAGAAGTATCTAGAATATATTTCATGCTGTTATGGTTAGGCGTATATTTCTTTTTAAGTTCTTTCCTAATTTGTCGATAAAGAACCACACTGGTTTAACCATGATAGACGATGAATGATATATATATATATAGATATATATATATATATATATATATATATATATATATATCTATATAAAGAATGAAGAAACTCAACAGTAATAAAATTCTGATCACTTAAGAGTCTGACAATAATAATAATAATAATAATAATAATAATAATAATAAAACATCAAAAAACAACTTAGACAACGCGGGTCTCACTATGGCTGAACGCTACCAACTTGAATGAAGTTACTAATATAAACAAAGTAGGCTCCCGCAAGAGCAGAATCTTGAGACACAAGAAACCAAGCTCTTATTACCAGCCCTCCAAGCACTTATACAAAGCACCAGCAACAGGTCAGTCTGAGCTTATTGTAGGCGAGACACTCGATGACCCCCTTCAGAAATGCAGAGGGTCATGTCATGTCAGTGTGCTGTTTACACTGCTAAGCAAAACACTTACACTGTCCTCCTTAACAAAACTGAGTATGTTTTTCTCTATTACCTATATGAAACAAAAGATACTATTATTATTATTATTATTATTATTATTATTATGGAGGCGTTTTTTGCGTTCAAGCAATGTTATCCTTACAGGCCTTAGGCGTAAGTCACTTTGGAATACAGTATCTTTATTTTTTCTATGGCTAAGGCGTTCTTTATTTTCAAGCAATGTAATCCTTACAAGCCAAAGGCTTATAAGTCAGTTTCTTGAAATTTTAATGGATAAGCTATATTCGACATTTAGAAACACGCAGTTGAAAATAGTCACTCCTTATACAAATATCTCAAAAAAAGATTTAATATAAATATCAAATTTAATTAATAACAAACATGAAGGTAAAACTCTCCATAGACCTCAAGAAAATGGGTGATTTTTACCTTTTAGGACCCATGTATAATCTTTTATGTTTTTCTTTTTCAAAAAAATTTTTTTTTCTTCAACTCTCATTACTGTTTCAGGGAGGAGTCAAAATTCTAGGCGTACATTCTTACATGAGTGATAAAATTTAAATTAAAAAAACTCATAAGTTTTATTCGTTGATTGATTTGCTTCCTTCTATAATATAATGTATGCATGGTATGTATATGTATATGTAATGTATAGTATATTGTATATGTATGTATGATATATATATATATATAATATATATATATATATATATATATAACGAACGTATGAAGCAAAAATTTCACAATAACAAGAAAAAATAATTTCTTAAAAATTCGTGTCTTTCCAATTCGAAAAACTTGAACCTGAGCACAGAAGGAGTAGGAAACCATTAATGGCCGCTCTAATTACAGAAAGCAAGACCCGTGACTGCAAATGAGAGAGAGAGATGAGAGAGAGAGAGGACGAGACGAGAGAGAGAGGAGAGAGAGAGAGACGATAAATGGAAATGTTCACTTTGAAAACTAGTTTTCTGAAGAGGGGAAATTTTGCTTCATTTTTCCTACTAAAGCTGTCCTCACTGAATGACTATAATCATTGGAGTCCGAGACCATTTTTACTTATAGGCAGTACCTTTCTACTCCCTTCAAACAAACACACATAAATACTCACAGATAATGAGAGCATAAAATATGATCCAAAATAAAAACTGCTAAAGGACGAAAATGACTATGACATTTTTCGACTTTCAAAGCCAAAAGAATAAAATGCAGAAATATATATTGAATTTCTAGAAATTATTATCATTTCTCCTAAGCATGAAGACCTAAAGTTCTTTACGTAGGATACTGCTTCCATGTACAGAACGAAAGTTTGGATTTGTGCAGACATACAAATATCTAACTTTAAGAAGTAAATTATACTTTTTCTAACATAGAATCCCCAAGGTCTTTACGTAAAAATTTGCTACTTAATAATATAAATATATATATATATATATATAATATATATATATATATATATATATATATATATATATATATATATATATATAATATAATATATATATATATATATATATATATATATATATATAATATATAATATATATATATAATATATATATATTATAATATATATATATATATATATATAGAAGGTTTGTATTTGTTGGGAATAAATATAAGATTTTTGAAAGTAATTTCCATTTCTTAACATAGAAAACCCCACCCTAAGGCTTCTCTTTGTGTAGGTACAAATATAAATTTTCAAAAATTAATTTTGCATTTTTCCCGACATGCAAGCTTAAAATTCTGTACACGGAACCAACAACCCTATATAAACAGCGAAGATCTATATTTATGTAGTAACAAATACTTAATATAACGAATAAGAACTTTATAATAAAGGACATTTATATTTTCTACGATACCAAGGAAACGAAATTATGTCGATTTACTTCCTAGTTTCTTTTTTAAGCCTCTTTAAACATAAAAAAAAAACATTCGACAAACAGCTCAGTATATATAATTCTCAAACCATTAAACGTCAGTCACGTAGGTATGCAAAATCCGCGACTTGAAAAAATTGAGCCAGTGGTGCTTGGCTCGTCATCACCTGCATATTAAATGTGACTAAACACGTGGTTGAGTTGAATGTTTAGCGTCCTGCTAAAACATCAACACTGGAATGTTAGGGATTTTGTCAATCCTGAGATGTTAGGGATTCTGCAAGCGAGATTTCAGACTCAAGAAAATTAGTTAATAAAAGGTATGAGATCGTTAAACACGTTTGCAACCGAAATATTTAAAATTAACATTAAAATTAAAATTCACAAAAAAGTGTTAAATATACTGAGATTTATTTGTTAAGGCCTAAGACACATGCACAGGATTCATTTACAGGTTTTTAAGTTTTTGTATTTAGATCTATTTATGAATTATGCATGTTTATTTGAAATTATATATATATATATATATATACACAGTGTACATATTCATACATACAATTTATTTATATACAAAATTTCACCCAAGCAAACTAATCAACAAACAAGTCGAATTTCACAACAAAATAAATAAACAAAAATAAAAATCGAAACTTCAAAGAACCAGCCGACAGGAAGTCGACAGTTAACGGAGGCCTAATTTAACGTGTCCGTAATGAGAAAACCCTTCCGGTCAATGGCCCTCCAATTTCCGATGGCTTCCCAGAGGCCGCAGTGACGACGGCATGAGACATTGATTGATTCAGGTCCCAGTTATGGAAGCTCGGGAGGACGTGACGTCACGACAACAAAATTGACGAGTATAGGTGATTCACGACAACAAAATTGACGAATACTGGTGACGTCATAACAGCAAAATTGACGAATACTGGTGACGTCACGTCAACAAAATTGATCCACAACACCAAAATTGACGAGTGCTGGTGATGTATAGCAACAAAATTGACGAGTATAGGTGATGTCGCAACAAATAAAATTGACGAGTATATATAGGTGATGTCACAAAACTAAAATTGGACTAGTTATAGGTGATGTCACACGACAACAAAACTGACCAGTATAGGTGATGTTACAACAAAATTGATGAGTATAGGTGACGTCACGACAACAAAATTGACAAGTGCTGGTGATGTTACAACAATAAAATTGACGAGTATAGGTGATGTCACAACACTAAAATTGACAAGTGCTGGTGAAGTTACAATAATAAAATTGATGAGTATAGGTGATGTGTCAAGACACAACAAAATTGACGAATGCTGGTGACGTTCACAACAAAATTGACGAATACTGGTGACGTCACGACAACATAATGACAATACTGGTGACGTCACAACAGCAAAAAACATCCGCCCTCATATCTTAAAACCTACTGAGGGTAGAGGGCTGCAAATTGGTATGTCGATCAAACCAACCGCAAATCATCAAACAGACCAAATTGCAGCTCTCTAGCCTCGCTAGTTTTTATTTGAATCAATTTTAAAGTTAGACATCATCGTGCTTCTGGCAACGATACAGGACAGGCCACCACCAGGCCGTAGTAAAGTTGCACGAGCCGCGGCTCACATACAGCACTATACAGAGACCCTCAAAAGATAGATCTCTATATTCGGTGGCCTTGATTATACGCTGTACAGGAAACTTGATTGCGCCAAAGACACTTCGGGGCGCACTTTTTACCTGTTTAATTTAGCAGCCATTTTGTCACATCTATCATTAATGAGAAATAAATGAGAGAGAGAGAGAGAGAGAGAGAGAGAGAGAGAGAACCAATTCTCTCGGTACCGCGATGGCAAAATCAATTAACCACATTAATAAGGTCTCCGTCTAACTTTTAAAAGGGCCGGAAGTGTGGGTTGAGGGAAGAAATTTTGCATCAGCTTGAAACTTGACATTGTATACATGTATATGTATATACATACACATACACCATACACATACACACACACACACACACACACACATATATATATATATATATATATAGATATATATATATATATAAATATATATATATAAGATATATATATTATATATATATATATATATATATATATATAATATAAATATATATATATATATATATATATATATATATATATATATATATATATATGCATATAATATGTGTAAATAAATTCTTCTTTTTTTTTTTTTTTTTTTTTTTGTTAAAAAAGGATACGTCTCAAGTATAAAAGGTTCATTAAAACATTATATATATATATATATTATATATATATATATATATATATATATATATATATATATATATATATATATACATACTTGACTGCTAAACTAGTTTGTGGAAGTTTGACTTCACGGGTGCTACATCCATGATTCAGCAATCAAGTTAGAACATTTTAGCAATAGTGTTTCTTTCTATGGAGGCATGCGTGCGGAGAACATAGCTATGCTTACATGCTAAATTATGTATACACACACACACACTATATATATATATATATATATATATATATATATTAGATATTATATAGATATATATATATATAATCACGAAGGTCACAAAAGTCGACCCACAAACTATTCCAAGGACTAGGATGACGTATGTTTAAATGCCGCAACTGCATCGTCCAATGATATCCGTTATAATATGCATAGTTTTCTGCAGTTTGTTTAAGAGTCTGTCATGGAGTTTATAACACGAAAATTGTTTTACACGAGGAACAATAAATATATGATAAAAATCAGTATAACGCCTGCTACATATGGTAGGAAAATCCACATATATAATATAAATATATATATATATATATATATATATATATATATATATATATATATATATATATATATATATGTATATATATATATATATATATATATATATATATATATATATTATATATAAAGGCAAGAACCACAAAGGAAAGTATAACAATGACGTAACAGCTGCAAAGAGGCCTCTCGACTTCTCGTCCTTTCCTAAGCAAACTTGCCCATTAAGGACGAGAAGCCGGAAGGCCTCGCAGGGGTTACTCCGCTGTTTCACTTTCCCTCGTGGATTTTTGCCTTTATTTGTATACACACCATGTCCCAGATTTTCGTGATTCAGTTATATAAAACACATATGCTACTATATATTATAAATATGAATTCTTGTCACCTCTACATAAAGTAGTTTTTTATATTAAAAATATAAATACTATATATTATAAATATGAATTCTTTTTATATTAAAAATATAGTCACAAATATCGTTTACACGCAAAATAAAAACGTTTGACAAAAAGAAAAAAAAAATTCGAGCAAGAAGTAAAATATATATATTTTTTCTAAATCTAAAATGACCAACTAATCTAAACAACACTCCTATGAAGCAACGTAAACATAAAAACGACAGTTAAGCTCTCTCTACCAGGATGACAGAGCCTGCAACCGTAATGCGATTCTGACTTTTGTATCACGTTTCGGGATCAGTGTTTTGAGGAACAACTCGCAGACGAATAACTCAGACGGAGGGTGGACTTATGTCTGGAGGAACATGGAGCTAAAAGAAATTATTATTATTATCATTATATTATTATTATTATTCTATTAAAAAGAATGGCAGAATTAAGCGAGTTGATTTAATATATATTGTCTTTTCTATTTTCCTGACAATTCGCTTCTCAGGCTCAGCGATGTTTCTCTGTAAGGAAAATAGAAAAAAAAACTATATAAAATCAACTCGCTTAATGCTGCCATTCTTTTTAACAGCATTTGCCTAACAGAGGGTCTTCTACCAAAATATTATTGTTATTATTATCATTATTAGTTACAGGTCCACAATAATATAGCTGTGTGTGAGTTGACGGTTCTTTGCAAATATCAATGACTTTAGAATCCTATGCTAGGGGCACCCTCAGTCAAGTGCCCATTCATTATCATTATTTTCTTATAAATAAATTATAAAAAATACAATATTTATTGCAAAATAGGGATGACCTATTGAAATAGTATATATGTAAAAATATTCATATAAAACAGAAAAAAATGGACAAATGTGGCCAATAAAGAAAATCCACATAATCAAAAGCCGAAACAATAAGGAAAAAGGCCATATAAAACAACAGATGAAAAGCTGAAGTTGTGTGTGCGTGGAGGTATTTATATACGGCCAAATAAAACTAAAAAATGGAGAGAAGCAATTCTCTCTCGATACAATAAGGTTAATGACTCGAAAGCGGCAATAATGTGAGAGAAAAGTTCACACTTGAAAGGTATTTCTTTTATGCTACACAAACCTCCTCCTCTCCGCCCCCCCCCCCCCCCCCCACCCGGGCCCTCCCAACAAAACAAAAGGTCTTTTCCTCACCAACAAAAAAAAAAAAAAAAAAAAAAAAAAAAAAAAAAAAAAAAAAACAAGAGATAGGGGAAAAAACGACACTAGTTACAGATAAAAGCGTTAGGCTTAAATCAAATGGGGGATCTGCCTCAACAAAAGGTTAGCTGAGAAGAAGTTGAGAATTAAACCGAAAAAGACAAGGCCTGCTTTCTCTGATCACAATCACTGTAGGTAACAGAGAGAGAGAGAGAGAGAGAGAGAGAGAGAGAGAGAGAGAGAGAGAGAGAGAGAGAGAGAGAGTCTTTGGAAAAGCTCGCTTGCAAACTTACATAGTACGTACATCCAAGACGTAAAGCCTCCCATAAAATTAGGGATGTAGGTTCCTTCCCTTCTTCCCTGTCGTGTAGAGAGAGAGAGAGAGAGAGAGAGAGAGAGAGAGAGAGAGAGAGAGAGAGAGAGAGAGCTTACCTCAGGTGTCCTTAGTTTTGGACGCCTGCGATATTCCCCCTTTACGATGCTATGCTGGATTTTCAACTTGATATATTTTGACGCGCAAGAACCATCTCTACCCGATGACTAAGGATAAGGAGATTTTTTTTTCTTACTTCCTGGGATAGAAAAAAAAAAAAAGGGGTTTCTGCGAGATCAGGACTTTGAACTCGAACGAACTGTAATGAGGATGCGTCTGCTACACTACTGCCCCAATATACATGCATACATACATAAATATATATGTATACGTATAAACTTTTTTTTTCATACTGACAAATAAGCAAGGCAACGTGCAGCCATATCTAATCTCAAAACAAAAATAAACAAGAAACCCTAAACCTAACTTCTTTATGATTTGAACAAACAAGTAAAACATAAAAAATTAGTTTCAAGAACCCATTAAAATTCACAAAATTACGACAAATTAATTTTTTCCTAACGTTTAAAAAAGGCAAAAAAAAAAATGTTTAAAAAAACATTAAATCCCAGACGAAACGACAAAACCCTACAAATTCAAAGGGGAAAAAAAAGATACAGTAGAAAAAAACTGACAATAAACGAAAAAAAAAAAAAAAAAAAAAAATCCATGGAAAAACAGAACTCGAATCATTCTGGTTTATCACGAAACGTGGATTCCGGCTTGTTGGAGCCTTCGTGTCTACGTCTCTCCAGTATCACGGCATTACCCTAAAAGGAATAAAAAAAATCACAAGCTCGCGTTCATTGTTGAGAGAGAGAGAGAGAGAGAAGAGAGAGAGAGAGAGAGAGAGAGAGAGAGAGAGATATGGATGCTCTGTCTCCAATCACACTCACAAGGTCAATTTAATTTTATTTCCCCCGTCACTTTTCGAACCAAATGTGTTTGCAATACGTTCAACCTACAATGCACCTTAATAAGCCTTAGATCACGAAATACCTGCTCAGTTCGCTTCCATACTGCATAAGGGCTGGTCACTTTAGAAAGCTGTCTTCGAATATTTCAGTCTAAATTTACCTATATCGATTTTGCATATGAACAGCCATTTCCGACCTATCCTGTCATGACTGTCTCATGGAGTCGTCATTAAATATATATATATTATATATATATATATATATATATATATATATATATATGTATATAATATACATATACATACATGTGGTGATTCATAAAACGATATAAAAACCTGCACATATATTGTTTCACTTCCTTACATAACAGTACCAAGAGATTTCCTTTACAAGCTGAGAAGTGCGCGACTAGTCTAGTTAGTATCTACCACCAAACTCGGGGACAGAAATTATATATATATATATATATATATATATATATATATATATATATATATATATAATATATATAATTTCTGTCCCGAGTTTGGTGGTAGATACTAACTAGACTAGTCGCCTCTGATTAAGACTAGCTTTTGGCAGCAAGCACTTCGCGAGATTACTCTTATGAAGAATGTTAACCCAGAGTCGTATTTACATCATTCATATTTAGCTGTCATTAATCAACAAAGGAGACACGCCTTGACCATGATATATACCTGAAACCAAAATATGACTGTGGACTTTCCACGCCCAAGAAGACCTTCCAAGGTCCAGATATAACCACAAACGCCTCAGAGAGGACTAGTCATCACCTGAGAGAACTGTAAACACACACTCACGTATGTGGAATTCGAATTTGGAGTTAATTAAGACCAAAATGTGAATAATTACAATCAAATAAGCACTAATTCAAGATGCTGGGACCTTACGAGGTCATTCAGCGCTGAAATCGAGAGTGAAGAAGGTTTTAAAAAGGTGCAACAGGAGGAAAACCTCAAAGCAGTTGCACTAGGAATCAATTGTTAAGAGGTTTGTGGAAAGTATGATGGAATATATAAAGAGAATACGAACGGAGGTATACGGTAAAAGGAATGAAAGTGGTTGCAGATAGGGCCCAAGGAAAGGGCGCTGCAAAGAACCTTCAGTCATGCCTACAGTGCACATCATGAGGTGCACTGACGGTACTACTCCCTTTTGTGAAGGCCAAACTGACTAGGGGGAGGGGGGGGGGGGGGGGGGGGGGGGGTAATCATTGTCATTCTATTCCCACCGCCTCCAACCTTCGTCGTGTATATTTACTAATCATCTCCTGCAGGCCTCCCTTCTCACAGTTCTTAATTAGAACTTGGATTAAGGGAGCCTCTGAGATCCAAAGTAGCTCCGAGTCTTTCAACGCCTTCTGATGCCCACAGGATCCCAGCTGACACTATCACGCACTATAGACTCCCGGGGGAATGTTGCAAAGGACACATCCAATTCTTCACTCTCCCCCTTTCGTTATTACTATTTAATCTATACATTTGATACTTAATTGACTTTAAGGTAGAAATGTAAGTTACCGCTAGTTTTTTTTTCCGCTCGATGTCAATGCCTTAATACCCATATATACGTTAATTGAAGTAGGAAGAATGGACGTGAAAATATGGCTGATCAAAGTGGCTTGAACCTTGAAGGAAACTATGAACTACCGTCTTGAAGAATGGTGGGAGATCGTTACGTCTTAAAATTACGTTGGCACATTTAAGAATCAGACATAATAATAATAATAATAATAATAATAATAAATAATAATTAATAAGCTGGAAGGAGACCTTCATTAATAAATGTTTCATTGAAAATAATGGTTATTTCAGCAGCGTTTATTTTGTGTAAAAGTTTCTCTATTCTTCTTAGTGCTGACGTTTCTTCTGTAATCAAATTGGCTATCAAAACGCCAAATGGGGGATTCATGTAAAAAAAAAAAAAACGTGGTATTTGTCAAATTGAATATATTGTACAAAATGCAATACAAATTGGATCTTAAGCCTAATCGACAAAATACAAAATGACTATAATAATAATAATAATAATAATAATAATAATAATAATAATAATAATCGAAGGGGTCCACAATAATAATAACGTTGAAAATTCGTGTATAATTTAAAAACCCTTTGCAAAGCTTTCGAACCCTTCCCTGAGTCCACTTTTTTTTTTTTTTTTTTTTTTTTTTTTGGGGGGGGTTTTTTTTTTTTTTTTTTTTTTTTTTGGGGGGGGGGACTGATGATGAACCTAGGGAAGGGTTCGGAATCTTTGTAAAGGGTTTGTAAATTATATATACACGAACTCGCAACATTTTGTATTATTGTGGACCCCTTAGAATAAAATTAATAATAATAATAATAATAATAATAAGACAACGTCTTCCTGCACGTACGGTGCCAGAATTAACTTTTTAATCAGTTCACCTCCACTTCTGAGGTATATTATAGCGAGTCTTTCTCTTTCTCTGACAAGGGAATAACTTTTGACATAATACAGCTAAAAAAATAAATAAAAAAAAAAAATATATAAAAATTCTCCTGGTTTCCACACAACTTTCCTACTCTTCCTCGCTCACTTTATGAAGTGGAATTCTGTTGCCCGAAAGAAAGCATTCACATTACTATTATTGTTGTTATTCAAATGAACCCTATTCATATGGAACAAGCCCACAACTCGGGGGCCACTAACTTGAAATTCAAGCTTCCAAAGAATATAGTGGTATGTCTACGTATTAGAGTGAAGTAAAGAAGGTAAAGGGAGATGCAGAGAGAAGAGATCACTTGTCAACAAAGAAAAATAAATTAACACATTGATAAAACCCATAAAAATATAAGCAAATTATTCAGACACACTGTAGGAATTCAGGCTGAACTTGCCTACATAATTCGCCCGAAAGGAGACGGTCATGCTACACAGTATTTAAATTTCATGCTACATAGCATTTAAAGGCAAAACCCCTTCCCTTTTTCACCTCGTACGTTCGAGGTACGTACGCCTCTATGAACCTACATTCAAAGCATCACTAAAGATAACGACCCGCAGAGTGAGGTAAACACCCTCATTATTATTATTATAATTATCATTATATATTTCTATCACAGTCATCCTATTCAACTGAGAAAAGAGATGGACTCCTAAGGAGGCAGGATACAAGCCGGAACCCCACATTATTATTATTAATATTATTATCACTTTTATTATTATTCAGATGATGGGCCTGATATTATTCAGAATATAAGCTCTTATTATCATTATTATTCAGAATAGATGAACACTGTCCGAATGGAACAAGCCTATAACTCAAACCAGAGGCCTGATTCCCTCCCTTAAAAAGAAAGAAAGAAAAAAAAACTCGTTTCTTTGGGAAACAATGTCGCCAGGCAGAGCAAAACGGGCATTCATTTAGAGCAAAGCAAATTGAAAAGTTGCATCTTGCGTGACTTCCTCAGGGGGAGGAGGAGAGGGGAGGGGAAATGCCAGCTCATCTGATATTCTGCAATTCCCCCTTTGGTTTTCCCCTCTATTTTATATATATTTCATCTATTTTTATTACTACAGTTCGTTTTCTGTTGTTACTTGTCCTAATAGGAAACAGTATTAGAGACTGTTTTCTGTTTTACTTGTTCTAACAGAAAATAACACATTTGAACGTTCTTAGAAGTCAATGAAATTTACAGACGAAGTTAATGGTAATCTTTTTTCCATATAAGCGCTTAGAATATATAGGATATATACTATCTCTCTCTCTCTCTCTGTATATATATATCTACACACATCATTTTCTGTTGTTAATACAGTCATTTATTTTTCAGTATTATTATTATCATTCCAAAAATACGAAGAAATCGGATAATTAAGATCTTAGGCCGCTATGGCTAGGTAACGATATCATATATGTATATATATATATATATATATATTATATATATATACATATATACAACATTCACACCTGGCTTACTTGTTCGTACTCTCAGTCTCTCGCGCAAAATCATCGCATCACAACTCTTAAAAAAAAAAAAAAAAAAAAAAAAAAAAAAAAAAAAAAAAAAAAGAAAAAAAAAAAAAAAAAAAAAAAAAAAAAAAAAAAAAAAAAAAAAGGGGGGGGGGGGGGGGGCGGGGGGGCAAATCTCACACTCACACAAGCCTTGTCCCGACACACAAAGGAAATTCAGCCCTCTTGTCGCTGTGCGTTGAGACCAAAATAGCTCCGCGCCGGTTTCATACGGTTATTATACAAACCCTCGGGGACGAGACACACCTGAGCCACTCTCCCGGCTTTCTGCTCCTTTTTTTTGTGTGAAAATGTGTGAAAAAAAGACGAGATGTGAATGATATATATATATATATATATATATAGATTATATATATATATATATATATATATACACACACATATATATACATTATATACACATATACCTATATATTATATATACACATTATATTACTATATATATATATCTATATACTAGATATATATATATATATATATATATATATTATAATATATATATACTATATTTCTTTTTTTTTCACTAGCCACAACGATCTTTTAACTTCCAAATTTCCTCTCAGTTTTCGAATAATAATAATAATAATAATAACACAAATTAGTATTCTCTATGATCGCAATAACAATCCAAACAACATCAGCAACGACAAAAATATCTTAATTCCTTCTTCCTCATCATTATTATCACAAACCACTCCCATCGCTCGAAAACAAAACAAAAAATTAATTCCTACAAAACAAAAGCAACGAAACACAAGGGGGAAAACAAAACCGAGAATCATAAGCAATTCGCCCACACCAAAAACCGATATCATGCTCCCCCCCCCTCCCTCACCCCCCCCCCCCCCAACTTAAAATTCCGAAGAGAATGACAACGCTCAAATAGACTGCATTAGAAAAAAAAAAAAACTAAATCACATAATAATAGTGATTTCGAAGATTAAAAAAAAAATTTAAAAAAAAAAAAAAAGTTAGGAAAAAAAGCCAATACCGATTGGCACGGTGAAGCCCGACCGGCCAATTAGGCCAATTAAGGCTAAGCTACAACGCTCACTCGCAGGCAAACCCAATGAGTCGAAATCTCGCTGCCGTCGACGAAGCTCTTGTTATAAGTAATCGGTGCTGTATATTTCGCCTTTTTTTTCTCTCTTTGTTTTTGACTGTACTTTTATTCAGCTGCATTCTTCCGAACGTGTATGGTGAAAAATGAAGGAATTTTCTTTCTTTCTGGTTTGGGGATTGTTTTATTTTTTTGTCATGGTGTTTACTATATGGGAATTCTCTTATTTTTAAAGCAATTATATATATATAATTATATAATTTTCCGTTATTTTCTTTTTAAAAAATGGTGATCAACTGAACCCATGTATGTACGTAATATTATTATTTTCCAGACAAGAACGTATTATACGTACACTGTCATCAACTTGCACAGAAAGCTTCCACGTAAAATATTATTCGTATGTGAACAAAAACACTCCCAATCCAAAATAAGTAACCTAAAGTATTACTAAAGTATACTAAAAAAAAAAAAAAGGGGGGGGGGGGGAATACCGCCATATGAAAGTACACCACGGTTATAAACATCAGGAAACATTGATAAAATATAGTACTATACCAAAACAATCTAGGTGAAAGGTTTGGTGTATAAAACGGATTTTAACGGACGCAATTACTCGGAAGTGTTTAGAAGTCAAACCACACCATGCTGAGACACACCAAAACACCGAGCAGGGCACGGCAGGGCAGATAGACAAGACGTTCCGAGGATTATCACAAACTTCTCAAAATAGACTTGGCGGGGGAAGCCGGGGGAGCCACAAACACCTGCCCTTAAATATCCTCCCCCATCTACTGAAATAATCTTCCGCTAAAGGAAGGTGAAACCAGTCTTCAGGTATGTGCCAACAGGACGGCTAATTAGAGCCATCTTGGGCACCATCTTCGGGCCACCACCCGCTAAAAAGGGGGGAGAGAAAACACTGACTCCGAGACGGAAGAGTTTTAGGTGTTGAATCACCGGCGCTCAAACCAGACTCCTAACGTGTGCTGCAAGACGCAGCAGTGTGCTGACGACGAGGATAAGACTTGGACATACGACTGTTCGGTTAGGCCTACGTCCGTCATACGCGTCAGAGGACGAACCCTAATGGCATGGATTGGGTTCTGGGTGTGGAGAGGACCTGAAAACAACTGTTAGTCCTACGGTGAAGGAAACCGTAGCGCCACGCAATCTTGACACTTAGTGAATGTAAACTTTAAAAAAAAAAATGTATGATACATACTAACAGTCCTAGCTTTAAAAATAGGTCTAGTTATGTAGCATGACCGCTCATGTGTTACAGTACGCTTCGAACTCATCTTACGGTATCTTAAAACTGTACCAGAATCATACAGAGCAAGACCACATCACAAGTATATTAATGAGGCATTGCAGACATACGAACCACGCCACTGACACATTTAAAAAACGTAAATTGTGAACTCGCTCACATGGATATCAGGGCTTTATTATAACCAGCAACAAATGTTGCAGGATTCATACAAGAGTATGTTGCAGGCTCTGATAACGGTCGGTTTCTACAAGACAGGGGCGATCACTGTACACTAAACTATTATCATCTCCTCTCAAAGTGGCTTAAGAACTGGTATATAATACCGAGGAAGCTTAGCCAACTGGACCATACGTAGGCCTACTCGAGTATTACTCACGAACTCCCAATTGACAACTCTGGAGCTGAATCTACTTGGAAGTGACTTAATCCCTACAGAAACGCGAGTCGTTGGGAGCAGCTGAACTCCATCGAGGCTGAACAACTCGCCTTCTCCCCCCTTAAAAAAAAAAAAAAAAAGGTCCAATCTCCACAAACTTCCGTTCCTATCCCTCCTAAAATCTAGTCACCTGTTGCCAGTGACCAGGCCTTCAACCGGTGGAACTTTCATCAAAATCAAACCATAACTTTCTGCGTTAAAATAAATAAATAAATAAATAAAAAGAGCCAAGCGCACAGCCTTCTTTTTCTTGCGATCTGCAAACGCACAACGCAAGAAACGGAATCTTAGTGTATTGTTATGGAGTCAGGTGGCCTTGTGCCAGCGAAGACGCTTACACTGAACACCAGCCTATGAAATAATAGCCACAATATAATCACACACACACATTATATATATTATATATATATATATATATATATATATATATATATATAGATATATATATATATATATATAAGCAATAGTACAATAAAAACACCGTGGAATATGAAAAAATAAATAAAATAAACACAAGTGACCTGCCACCAAAGAATTCTTTTATTCATTCACTAAAATGCCCCGTGGTATTAACCCCCAATCCTGTGGAGCTTAGAGAAACAAAGACCCAGAGAGACCCCCATAAATTTAAAAAGGGTCCACCACTTTCTTTTTTCTAAATACGCCCATTTTTTTCTATGTCAGTCATCTGGGGAACTGGCTTTATTCTACCATATCAACAAAGGCTATTTAAAAATAACTGTTAACTGTTTCATAACACGAACTGAAAAAAAAAAAAAAAAAAAATTGCTTTCATTCTGTCGTCTCAAAACAACCACGATGAGTATTAAATAACACCACACACACATACACAAACGACCTTCAATTACCTAACACAGACATGATACACCAACAGAAAAACACACGCGACCAAAAATTAATATTTTTCTAACTAATAAAAGATAAGTAAATAAATAAATAAATAAATGATACTTTGATCCCCGAGGGGATAGGACTAAGGCGTCGGCATTGAGCTTCCGCCATGCTTAGTACTATCTGATGTCTAGGCCAGCCCCTTACGACGCTACTGATTGGCTGTTGATAAGCCAATCGCAGGACTGGAAACTCTCAGTCTCTCCAGAGAGTTCACATAGGTAGGATGTATGTTCCACCTCCCCTGAGGGATACGTCTTCCAAAAGTATCCCTCAGGAGAGGTGGAACATACATCCTGGCTATGTGAACTCTCTCGAGACACTGAGAGTTTCCAGCCCTGTGATTGGCTTACCAACAGCCAATCAGGAGCGTTGTAAGGGACGGGCCTAGGCATCAGATGCACGGTTGATGTGAATCCACTACAGCACCTTTGGAGGTGACGAGTAGTTAACAATACAAAGTAGAACCCAAAAAACAATAACATATATATATCTCTAAATATTAACCGTAAAGTAACAAAAGCGTCAATTTCGACATCAAAAACACAATGCAAGTAAGGCATAAAAGTTGCCATGTGTTATCAGATCGAGTTCCCCCTAATTGCCCGAGGGGCATAAACCATACAATGGATGGAGGTGAGGTGGAGATGGTCGTAAACATAGGTTGACACAAAAGATATATATAACTTGTGCGCATAATATAATGGTATTCAGTACGTTAAGCACAGAATAGTTTCTAAAAATACACTGATAATAATAATAATAATAATAATAATAAATGGTTTCATGGTCCAGTAGTTCTCAAATTCTCACTAGAGTTTGACCGAAACTCATATACTGAGAGAGAGAGAGATTCCCAACCACCCTGAATTGAATTACGTTACATGGTGGTTGGTAGACTATGACTGGTCGCCGCCAGAATGGAGGAGGACACGGAGATGATAACTTCATAAAAAAAAAAAAAAACTTCTGGGGTCACTCTTTTCAAGATGGCGTGTCAGTGGAAAGGGATCCCCACACCACATAGGCTTAACAACCCAGATGGCATGATTAAATCGATGCAGCGGAATAAAGAACAGGCACAACAAGAACCTCTAGTAGAGTTATCCTTTGAACGTAAAATAAAAAAGGGCGTGTCATGCAAAAGGCCAAACTCCCTCCACCAAAACGACGTGTCATTGAAAAAGGTACCAAACCCCATAGGCCTAACAACCCAGGCGGCCCGAGTTAATACACGCAGCGGAGCGAATAGCAAAATTAATAACAACAGCAGTAACAACAACCTCTGGGGTTGCATTTTTAATGCAAAAACGACAATAAAAACCTCTGGAGTGTCCCTTCTACGCCACAAAAAAAAGGGAGGGCCAATGAAAAAGGTCCCAAAACCACATAGGCCTAACGACGACCCAGACGGCCTGAGTTAACACACGCAGCAAAACAAATAGAAAAGTCACCAACAACAACATGAAAATGCATACAGGAGAAGAGCACGGGGGAACTGAAAGCAGCAGCTGATCCAATTTCGCCAAGGGTAATAACGCGAATCGTAATTTCCTATTTGCATTTCACGTCACCAGGACACGGCCGTAAGAAAGGACGAAAACGCGCTGCCTTATCGGTTATTACCAAGATGGAACGACGGCCCGTGCAACTATACTTTGCAATGAAGCTTATTGCACCCTGTATCCTGTGTATCTATATTTTTATCAGCATGAATATCCTTAGTAAACAAGCCAAGGCCAGTATGCATGAATATGTATATACTTCTGAGGGACCTGAACGAATCTCTCTTAAGCGAACCACATTACTTATTTATTGCATTTTTGGACTAACTGCCAGCAAAACTGCATAAACACACACACACACACAAACAACAACAATGACGCAAACAGACGCACAAAAAACATGCACTATATATAGCTACACTTGACTCGTAAAAAAAAGACAACTCCAGACTGTCACAATAGCAAAAAATAAAATAATAATAATAATAAAAAAAATAAGATAATGTTATGTGCTCCAACCTCTTCTCCTGAAGGGAGGAGCTGCAGCAGAAGTGCCTCGTTCACTCAGAGGAGTCTCTTGAGAGAGAGAGAGAAGAGAGAGAGAGAGAGAGAGAGAGAGAGATACTCCAGGGTGCATGGGAATATTATATAAGAGGGGAGATAGAAGGCACGCGCCCGTCATCTGTGCTAAGTACACGCGAGAAATGGCTGCACAAGAACACCACTTTACCTTTACAGTAGGGGGGAGGGAGAGGGGGGAGTAACCCTGCCAACTGCTTCCCCCCTCCACACACACACATTTTATCACCCCCTTCTCTCTCTTCAATGTTAGCTTTATTTTTCAATAAGAAAATCAAGAATATCAAGAACGCTTTTAAAGTTTTGACGCTCAGATGAAGTCTTTGATAGAGAAAATATCGTAGACCTCTCCATAAAAAAAATAATGGCTGTAGTTTCTGGCATCTAAATGCTGTGTACTCACACGATTTACTCGCAAAAATCATTGGAAATACCACCATATTAACATTGAGGTAGTCATTTCCTGAAAGGTTAAAATACCATCCATTAGCGGAACGCCATTTATTCGAACACTAAAACTGGCAGTTTTCGTAAATATTTACTACAAGCGGAAGTCACTAGAGAAAATATCATAAGAACAATAGCATCCTATAAACACCTGGACAAAGCAAACAGCTCTTATGCACGTGATCAGGGGTTTAAAACAGTGAAATGAACACCACAATGAGTGGCAACCCACTACGGTACGGCAGGCTAATTAGTCCCCAACATAATGACGAAGCACCTACTACTGTAGGTGGCGCAGTAGGGAGTCGTATTTCAGCTTCTAAGCCAAGGACCTACCCCCTCCCCTTTCCCCGACACGCGAGAAGGAATAAGCTGCATTATGCAATGTATACAGTCACACCTTCAGAACGGGGTTTAATAAAAGTTCAAGGGGAGAATTCTGGTTAATGTGAAATGGGTTAGCCTTGTCTTCATACAATACGACTTTCAAGGTGGTATCTCAAGGCTTGTAGTACGATACAGGATCAAGAATGAGTTGATAGATGTTAAACTGTCCTTGTGCACGGGAACAACTATAAAAGAAGAAGAATAACTCGTTACCATTCTCCCTGGGCAAGAAAACGAAGGTCATAACGTATGGGAACATCCCCCTCAGACAACCTGACGCGCTGCAACGTTTCAATATTCAGAAGGACCCATCCACCAAATATGCGTTGTCAACTGACCATTCCATATATGGATCACTTTTCCTTTCAAAAGGCTTAACCGCTTTGCATCTAACTGTCTTTTAACTCTGTCGGTATGCAGTATTACCGTCACCGGTGCAGTCTTTTTGTGGTGAAATCTTTTTTAAAAAACGCAAAAATACAAAATATATATGAGAGAGAAACTCTGACGTGGGCGTATACGGTACGATGGTAACGACACTTGAGAATAAATTGGCGTCATAGCTGATTGATAGGATTACAAGTGACGGTGTTATTCAGTGTTGGCCAACTCCACTTTGACAGAAAGAAGTAACAATGGCTTTAGAGTTAAGTACAGTCTACATTAACGAAAATTATAGCAGTTATTACAATGGCAAAACTTATGGTGCATAATAGTAGGACGTTAAAGTTATATACCCATCAAGGGCTTAAATTTCTTAATTTTCTCGTTCAGTTTAAGAGCATTTAGGCAGCGTGTAGTTGGTCTAGGCTGTTTAACCTTTACTTGAATTGTGTGCAAGGGAAAGGAATCTTGGAATGTACCAGTTGTTGAAATATATTTGCAGATATGGGAATCCGAGCCGTGATGGGAATAATCCCAGATTACGAAGACATAATATGAAATACGTAGAGAGAGAGAGAGAGAGAGAGAGAGAGAGAGAGAGAGAGAGAGAGAGATATTTGAGGTAAGCTTAAAATAACGAGGAAAAAAGCGCGGGAACATATATCGAATAGGTCTATGCTAGAAAGAATTAGTTTTAGCGAAAAAACCGAGCATTATGTTTAGTGGGAGATTACCTGGACACAAAATTCGGAAACCTTTGATGACGATGACACAAAGCCGAGATTGACAGCAACATGAAAAAAAAAAAAAAAAAAAAAATGGGAGGTAGGCCTATAGTGGGCATGACGACCTGCCGATGAAGCGGTGACTGTTCCGTTACTCTCCAAAATACAGTGCCAAAAGGACCTATAACACCCTCAGAAAGCATACAACAATATACGATAATATAAGAAGAAAGCTATGTTAATACAAAACCTATAGACACAACTTCCATGACTCACGAGGTATCCAACCAAAAACCTACTTTCATTATTCACAAGGTATATATCCAATGGAGAAGCCTCAGCCCTTCTCCCACAAGCAGTAATAAATATATTATGCGAAGAAAGGAAATTCAATAAATATGAATGAGATGTGTGTAAGGGAGACAGTAGACTCATAAATAAAGAAATGTTTATAAGCATCTCACAGCAGTAGTTGCTACTAATTCACGAAATTCCATTACTGAAAACAAGACTATAAAGCCAAAGCACGACAGTGAAAAGAGGAAGTTGGAGAGGTTAGACAGCAAAATGAGAGAGAGGAGGAGAGAAGAGAGAGAGAGAGAGAGAGCGAGAGAGAGAGAGAGAGAAAGAGGGGGGGGTAGAGAGAGAGAGAGCGCAGGAAATATCTTCCACAACGAACTTGTAATGCTAAACTGCCGGAAACGAGTTATATATATATATATATATATATATATATATATATATATATATATATATATATATATATATCAATAAGTCAGCTATGAACTATAGGATTTCTAGGGGGAAATGCAATATTATTGTTATGTTTCACATCTGTAAGAAAAAGATTACGTAAATTATTATTATTGTTCCTCTAACGAGAGACGTTTAACGCGCAAATGACTTTAAATTGCGTAATAAATTACGTAATTACAGAACGTTTATAACACCCAGGCCCCAAACTAACGACTACACCCAGCTCCGAAAACACAACATCCGTTTTACCCGAATGATTAACGTTGAGATTAATCAAACGTCGAGGAAAATTAGAAAAATAACGTAAGTAAATATTAAACGTTAAGGGAAATTAATATATTGATAAATATCGCTCAACAAAATTTAAAATCGTGAGGAAAATAATTGTAACGAATTTCCATCAAACGATAGTCTATGTTTTGGCGCCTTAAAACGTCTTAATAAATCCTCTAATTAGATAAACGTGGCAATACGTCAAAGACAGTGCCAGAATAAATAACAGTTTTAAAAATCGACGCAAAACGTTTAATTCAGAATTTATTGCATATTTATATTACATGGCGACCGACGTTCCTAGGTTCGTATATACGGAAACCTTTACCGCACTATAGTAAAATGCCATCTGCTGCTAAAGCGATCGTGTCGCGTTTTATATTCGAAATATGACCCACTCACGTATAGTCATTCCAATTCCCGATCAGCTGGGAATATTCCTCACCTCTTGGGTTACGTGTCCGACGAAACCCGACGTTTGTCTGTCATATATATCCTACAGGCGAGTGAAAATTGCACGAGCGAAGCGAGCGATTACCCTCACCTCCACTGGTTGGAATGAGACTGAGCGGCCGCGGGAGGGTCCGGAGGGATACTCTCCCTGTGGGTGGAGGAGCTAGGAGGAGGGGTAGGGTCCCCTCCCATGGGGGATTCCGGTGGGGGTATGGGATACTCTATGTGCTGCCATCTATTGACACAAATCTAAAACGCAAGTGACGTCATCGCTCATCTGATGTTTTAGGCGCAATTCATTGACGTTATTAAATTTTTATCAATCAAAGCTATTATCAGATCGTTTAACTGCTGCTTCTTGTCATAGGAGAGTAAAGACTTTAATTTTGGCGAGGGAAAACTGTCATTAAATGTACGAGTTCTGTATAAGCAATAGAGAAAGAGAGCTTAGTAATTTCCCTCTTGCAGCATCCAATCTACAAAGGAAATGATGGTCGCGCTGTTGAGTTTTATTGTATATAATATATATATATATATATAATATATATATATATATATATATATCAAAATGGGTTATTCCGGAACGGTATAGAGCTGTATGAACCCTAAAGTCTAACGTTGAGTTTGCAAACTCAACACCCCCATATTCTTCTTCTTCCTTTTTTCTTAACCCAAGCTGACACTGGTACCCATCCCCCCCCCCCCAAAGGGTCGGTTGGAGGGAAGCATACAAAATTTTAAAAAATCGAAATTTAGGCCTTGCAAATGCAAGCCAAGTGCTCTACCACTGAGCTATAGCACCCTTCTGGGAGATGGACTAGAAGGATAGGCCTAAAGTCTTATGTCGCCTCACGAAGCCATTCTTTAGGTTAAGATTGCCAGCTCCTATTTCGCATTTATCCCAACAGATTGTGATGCCTATTTGCAAATACTTAGGTGCACATGTCACTTTTATTATTTCTATCATTAATTAGTTTAACACGAATACTAAGGTAAATTCTGAACTCTTATAAGATTTGTCCAATGGATTAGTTTTCAAATGAGAGATAAAAACTGGAGCAAGGTAAAGTTGGTCAGCTGCACAAGAAAAATAGTACTAGTTGACAATGTCCACAGAGGGTGCAAATACAGATAAGAATGTTATCTGATATCAGAATCAACACCAGTGCTCCTGCATAATATGGTGGCATATCAGGCACTGGGAATTTCAACATCATGAGTATACACGTCAATTACCAACGTTGTACCATTCTGGGCACTCCAAACAAACTTCTCATAGTCAGGTCAGGAACATGACCTCACTCTGATACTCTGGATGGAGGTCCTGCTGTGGACCTCAGAATTTAAGCATATTCTTACATTTGGATCTCAGGGCACTGTGGTTGTTACAATTACATACACATCCGGTTAAAAGTGACCAGTAGATTCTACATATACAAACTGAGTTTAGCATTATTGTATTAATGCCTATAAGTGGCTAAAAGTTTTTCATTCTCCCATGGATTCATGGGATATTCAATACACCACTGTCCCCTCACTCACTGCATCACTTGATCTTTCCTTGGTCCTAATTGCTACCTGAACTCTAGAAACTACTTCAACACTCATGCAATTTATTGAATCCTTATTCATTTTCCTTTAACAAAATCATTGGCAAAAGGTGGCTCCTGCATAGATCAATTTTGTTATAATCCCAATCAGTTAATTCTGAATCACAATAGTACCATTATTGTGTAATTAAAACTGTGCCATTATACAAAACAACGAATCCTTGATCGGCAACACTACTCAAAATCTCAGATCATGCTTTTTTAGCAATATTTATGTTGCTTTATCCCCATTACATAATCACTTTCTTGTACAGCATTGCACAGTATGTATTGTAGTAATAAAAACAGGAACTGGCTTCTCAAACACAACTAGATTTCTCCTCAATTAATTTCAGATATTTTGGCAATCCATTTTAAAATTATTACACAATATTAGTACAAAACACTACTGCATCTTGTTTCTCACAAAAAACTGCGTTCTCCCTCAATTCCAGATATTTTGGTCATTTTTAAAAAATGATTATATAACAGTACAAAAAAGTAAGATGATTTGCACACATGATGAGACAAACAGAGAGAATATACAATTAGGGCCAAAGGCATTAGGATCTGTGAGGCCATTCAATGCTGGGAGGAAAATTGAGAGTAAATGGTCTGAATGGTGTAACAGGAAGAAAACCTTGCAAGTTGCACTATGAAACAATTGTTAGAAGAGGGTGGAAAATAAGACGGAAGAAAGAATATAAATGAAGGTACAGTTCCCCAAAATGGAAAACCGGGAGCTTTTAGCTCAAAATTTTGGCTTCCCATCTCGACAGGAAGCAGTGAGCACGAACCGCGAGCGACCGCGTATTGTAAACAACCAAGATGGCTGCTGCTGATAGGATGTACTCTCAGACCTTTGGCTTCTCTTCTCCTGTGCCATTCTCGAACCCACAAACGTTTTTTGTTACCCTTGCATTCACGTAAAATTCCGAGAAAACACATCACTGCAGCACATCTTGCAACAGTCCGACATTTTCTGGGTGCCATGATGATATCAGCTGACCAGTTTTGTTTACTTTTTCCTACTGCTCCTCGAAATCATGAGGTCCTAGTATGACGATACAACACTTTTGCTCGCGAGCATCGGCTGGATGCTGGCCAAACCCGCAAGCAAGAAATGACTAGTGTGATACCAGCTTTACAAGCGCACGCATGAGAAAAGGTGATAAAAGGTTAGTCATCGAAAGCAGACGTGGAAGCCAAAGGATGAAAACCAGCAGGAAGGCCCAGAATACTAATCAGAGAAAAGGACATAACACCTATATTAGATAACAATTCAGACAGAAGATACTAAAAAGACTTTGGTGGTAGAACTCAATTTTCACATATCACTCACTACATGGACAATCTGACATAAAAATGTTATTATGATAATGACAGAATAAAAGGACTCCAGTGATTAACTATTTTTTATATAAAGAATTACATAAATTACATTCTCAGATTAAATGACTGAGAAGTGATATACATATGCTTACATACAATTGACATTATATGGTAATTTCCCTAATAATTCTATATCAATTTACAAAATGTCCTCCCACTATGACAAGACTGTCATCTGTCTGCAATAACTGCTTTTATAACAAAGCCAAAAAACAGTTCCTTACACAACATGAGGTAAGAGAATTACAAGCAAACTAAACTGTCTACAATTGTGAATACGTATTTCAAATAACACTATATTGCCTGTAAAATCTGAGTTTGAAAATAACTGGACAATAAATAAATATCTGTATAAATTCTTTTGTAGGAAATGAAAACAAAAAAACAACTGCATAAGCACATTCTCTAACATCTAATGTTTCTGACACAATTCCATCAGTAATCTTGGTACTGTACGAATGTTGTGCTTTCTTAAAATAAACTTAGTTGACTTCTTACTACAACATAAATGCAGAACAAGATTTCACTTTCACACTCATACAAAAGCCATTTTTTCATATCAAAAGAATCACCTAGCAAAAATTAAGGAAAGTATAAACTATAAGTAGTATACCGTACTACTGCCAGCTGCATCCTATCAACATTCATAATTAAACTACTTTCGTACAGGACAGCCTATATACATCTGTAATGTAGTGATTCTGTGTATGTGAATACAGTGATTTACAGGATTTGTAGCGCACACTAAAAATTTCAACTCTAGGACTGGTTGCACAAATTTATATAGTACTCGTAACCTATGTTATATTCATAATTTTCACTAATTATACTGCAATTCCAGAATACACAGGTCCATCTTGGATTCTAATTTCAAAATCATGCTCATTATCATTAAGTACAGTAGGCTAAACTAATGACCGGGTTAAAATTCGCCAACTTTCATAAGGTCGATCCAAAGGATTTGTTTTTATAAGAAACCATGAGAAATTAATTACAAATTCTTAAATAGTCATACAAAATCAGAATACTTAATATTCTGATTTTTTTTTAAAGAACTCACATCCTAATATGTATACTTGTCATGTACAGTTTGCTGATATTGTACAAGTCCAATATAATACTACTTTTAATTATTAATGTTGAACTACATCCTGTACACTCCAGGTCATGCTGGGTCATCACCGACAATTGCAGGTCAAATACTTGTGATACCATACAACTATGGTGGGTTTTCTCATTATTAGTTGTTCTTTTATAAAGCCTGCCATTTTCCTATGTAATTAGCTATAATGATGAACTACTCATGTGAATGGCTATTTATATGGTTGCTGATAATGCAGCACTGAATGCTCTGTCAGCATGATTTCCTGTAATTTCTACATGAGCAGCTGATCAAAATACTTGAAAATATATACCAAATATTGATATCATCTGCAAAAAGATTCAACTGTTATGCAAGTAATTTTTTTCACATTCTAATTCTGAATACCTTAAAAACTGCCTTAATGGCGATTTTAAATTTGAAAATAAAAATTTGGCTGGGGTGGGAGAGTATTCTGAACAATAAAAAAACTGCAGACACTTCAACTGTGAAAACATGGCACCATTAGGTAGCAAGTATTTATGCGATTCATTAGAAGATATGGATACAGATCTCTAACTTTTAAATGCTGTACATGGTACATATTTATTATTTATGTTGTTCTGGAGTGTACTGTATGTAATTATTTTAATATATGGTAAGGAAGATAGTTTCAGAGAGAGAGAGAGAGAGAGAGAGAGAGAGAGAGAGAGAGAGAGAGAGAGAGAGAGAGAGAGAGAATATGCTTATACCTTTAGATATATATGTAACCAAGACTAAAAAAATATATAGCAGTCAAAATCTACCAATATGTGATGAACAGCATAAAAATACTAAGAGTCAATCTGAAAATAAATTAGGAAGCCTATTACACTTCAATACTTGAAAATTGATACTAATAGATCATAATCACTTACCTTTCTAAACCTCAGAGTCTGTTATACGTATGCTCAGAAACGGCTACATAATCATAATGAAAGTATGTACCTAAAGCTACAAAAGACATCCATTGCATTCCATGCAAATGGTTTCATTCACTCTTCACTTTTCTTTCTCCAGTAAACCTAGTTCCTTCATTTTACTAACATAATACTTTTCTAGTGTGTTGGCACATTTGTAGTACTCGGTGTCTGGGTGGTTATAGAAGCGGCAATTTTTGAAAATGCGCAGCATGTCAGCATTAAAAAGCCGTGCCTTCACGTAGTATCGAGCTTTCAAGCGCTCCGTCATTGTCTTCAGATCTGGAAAAAGTAAGTAACAGGTATACAGTAATATTATTGTACAAAGGTGCAATCATGTTCTGCCATTCTGATATCCTAATTCTAATGCCTAACAAAAATGTACTTAAAGCTATATTTTATCAATATACAGTACTAAATTGCACACTATACTCTGGCTACTCTAGCATGAGGGTTGAAGTTCGAGTAGCACCATTTACGAATGGTTTCAAACTTATCATTCTAATGGAAAATTGAATGAGAAACAGGAAGTAAGCTACGTGATGATGGCACTGAATAGTATGTTTCTCAGAATAAGCAATTAGTGATTACCTGTATTTAGATGCACAGTTTGTAATAGTTATTGTTTTAAGTCATTCTTTACTCATCATGCAAAGATAAACGTGTCATATGCAATGCCACATCTCAGGTTAGGGATGGGTATCTAATATGACACTTCATCATTAAGGAGCCTTGGTAAGTATCCATTATATTCTGGCATAAAAAATTTTTTAACTGTGTTTTGAAATTTGTTATATATCTCCTAGAGCTGATTTTATTGAGTTTAACTCTTTTCTTTATTGTTAATTGTTCAATGAAGGACACTGTCTTGCCCATGAGTACAAATAAAAAGAAAAATCTAGTATTTTTTCTGGACAGGTATCATGTGGACAGATATCATGCTCATGCATTTAATACCTGTCAGGTCATCAACAGGAATAAGCATCTGGGAGAAAATCCACGCAAGAAACATGAGTAGCTACTTAGAGAATGACATGCAAAAACTAACTTGGTAAAGAAATGAAACATTCGCTCTGCACATATTAAATACGAGTGAATACTATAGTAAAATAACATTATAATAACTACATCACCAGATCATCAATTCATCTGTGTAATAGACTATAAGAAAATGATTGAACAGATCAGGCGTTTAAAGAAAAACAGAGTACTTCTTGTCATTTGACTAACAAATCTAAGCATTTACAAATGATGCAAGCCAGAAAACAAAAATGTATCACTTAAAAGATTAAAAATATTAAAAATACAGGATAATTAACACAATGCTAAGGGGAATAAATTAATCATATAAATGAAGTACTAAGGTAATAATGAAATTAGTAACAGTAATATGAAGTAAAACATGAATGAAATTCTAGTGAGGAATACTACTACATGCATTAATACACACACACATCAGACAAGCAGCTTAGGGGTAGAGGTGCTGGGGGACCCCGATGCATACTCAGACAGTGGGAACCATAGCTCTTCTGTTTTGTCGATTTACAATATCATAAATAGATGGGTTTGTTATGAAACAAATACTTAACACAACTCACAGGTCGTTAATCACAGATCAATAATGACAGAATGTGAATTCTGGGAATAATGATCTGGAAGGTAAGACAGCCTAGCTAATTTGTTCAGGGCAGCAAAATATAAACTCAGACTTAGGTGCTTTCTAATGCTCTCCCCCCTAATAGCAAAGAACTAGTAATGCTCTTCCCCCTTATAGCAAAGAACTAGAAGTCTTGGGGGCAATTATGTTGATTAAAATGTTTCCAGGTCATGTTCCAGTAAATTCTATAAAAAGCAAACATGTTACCAGCGAGCTAAAAATGTTTGTCCTACAAAGTCCTACTATGACTATGTACTACTGCCATGTACTGATCAATGCCATACACCTACCCTAATCTGCTTTATCATCATCAGATTAAGTGTGCCAAACATTCACTACCCTCAACAGATTCATAAAACAGAATATAATCAATTGGAAAAAAGATGTCTGATTTTTTTCCTTATTGAAAAAATAATAAGAATTCAGTAGTCCTACAACTTACCCATTGGACACTTGATGTGATCATAATAATCAGGTACTTCATTGGGGTCAACTGGGACTTGGAAAGGCCAAGCAGCAGCATGATTCTTAACCTGCATAAAATAACAAATTGTAAGGAGCAAACGAACAGCAATTCTATGCAAAAATTAAAACTATGCACCTTTCCTTATCCCCACATCAAGTAACACCTTTCATTCAATAACGCAGCATATCAATAAAAAAAAAGGGGGTCAAAATAATTCTACTCCTCTTTTCATAGTATCGTTAAGGCCGCAATTAATGGCTTAATCTGACCACTAACAAAATAAAAACTGTCAAAATTATAAATGAAATAAACTAATTCATGATTTGCCTCCTTAAGAGATTTCTTGAGTGACATGTCAATTTCAGATGTGGTACTTACATTACAAAGGAGTGTTTTTAATGCACCATAAATATAATCTGGATCCTGGTGTTCGTGGTCAGGTGACCGTGAGGACCGGCTGTTAGTGGCTGGAGGCGCTTTCCATCCTGCATCCCATATTCCTGGTATGCTGTCTATCGGAATTTCTCTCACTCCTTCCTTGAAACATGTAAGCCCTGGATGCACCTTTCTAATCTCACTCTGCTTCCTTTCAATGAGTTTTTTGATGATCTGGGAAAGATCCAATGACCAAATTTATACATAATTCATATCTCCTATCTCAAAAGTTAAAATTGGACAGTTAATAAAAAAATCTAAACAAATTTTAATCTTTTACAGTCAATTAACAATACATACATCATAAAAAAACTCATGGTCTCTTTGATACCTCTTTTTGTCTTCTGATCACAGCTGTAAACTCAGTGTAAACAATCTTTGGATTTAATTCACATCCCATAAGTGTTGCTCCTTCATAATCTTTGATGTAACCTTGATAGACAGATCGAGGTAGCTGGATGTCCTTACTGAACCCTTGCTTTTTGAAGTACCCTGTTTACAAATCAAGTTCAGTAATCAGTGGTTTGTTATATGAAAAAGCATAATTCTGTCCATATCAATGCATTTCAAGGAGGGTACATAAATCAGAGGAAAAAGGTAAGGGAAAAATGACATGATCATAAGGAAATCACTTGAGGTAAACTAACCTATGGCAAATTCATCTGCAAAAGTGAGAAAGTGAAGGGTATTCTTTTTGACATGATAGTCCTTTAGGTGATTCATCATATGTGTCCCATATCCCTTGACTTGCTCGTTGGATGTCACGGCACAAAACACTATTTCTGAGAAACCCTGAGCGGCAAACATTCTGAAGCATATTCCTCCGATGGGTCGGTTGTCCTTGATTAGCGCAAGAGTACGATGCTTTCTAAAGCAAGAGAGAAAAAAAGTTTTTGACTGACCTGTAAATAATTAAACACATGCAATAACTATAAGAGACTGAAAGCTATTAATAACTCAATCAACAGGCCAGACTGAAATTCAACTTTCTAGTAATATAAATATGTTCACACTTACGGATCAAACACAAGGCGAGTGATGTAATCTTTGGGCATTCGAGGAAGCTGATGGGAAAAGACATTTTGTAATCCAATCAGCCAGAGCATTGTTTGCTTTGAAACCTTCTGTGTGAGGGAGTTTCCAACAATATGGAATTCAATATTGCCCTTCCGTTCCTCTAGCTGAAAAGGAACAATACAGTATTTACAACAACAATTATACACTATCACAAACTTTTACATACTTACTGCAACAATTATTTTTAGCTCTTGATTTTTACAAGAGCAAATCTGGAACAGAATTCTACTCAACGCACAAAAATACAACTCTGACTTGACCTATGATGCTACATTAATGTACTAACATTTAAACTACACATACTGCTTCCCTTATGTAATTTCTTGTCATGCAGCATTGCCAACATCAAAATCCTAAAAAAATTTTAAATACATTACAGTAGACCCTTGACTCACGAACGCATTGACCCACGTACAACTCGATCCCCGACCAAAATTATAGGTAAAATTTCACCCTTGACTTACGAACTAACTTTGAGATACGAACAAAAAAAAATGCGGAAAATAAAAATTCTGTTTGGGTCATGAACTAATTTTGAGACATGAACATTTGAAAATGCTGAAATTTCTGGAAAATAACAATTCACGTTTGTTTCACAAACTAATTTTTAGACACAAACATTTGAAAAATGCGCGAAATCGCCCAGCACACGTGAGAGCGTTTGAGTTGCCATGGGACCAGCCATCCTCCAGCCGCCCATGCACGGCGTCACCCACGCATCGCTCTTTGTCTCATCTCATTGTGTACAAGACGTTCGTCAATTCGCTTAGCATTTTTTGCGCTAAAACTTGTGATTTTCTTCATAATGGGCCCTAAGAAAGTGAAGAGTGGTGGTGAAAGTAAGAAAGTGAAGAGTGATGGTGAGAAGAGGGTGCAGAGGAAGATAACCATTGAAATAAAGAAAGAAATTATAGAAAAGTTTGAACGTGGTGTTCGCGTGACCGATATCGCAAGTGAGTACAAGATGGCCAAGTCGACAATTTCAACAATTTTGAAAAACAAGGATGCCATTAAAGAAGCAAATGTTGCGAAGGGAGTGACAGTACTAACCAAGATGAGATCGCAAACCCTCGAAGAGGCAGAAAAAATAATTTTGAAGTGGGTACATGAGAAACAGATGGCAGGTGATAGTGTAAACGAGCCGATCATCTGCGAGAAAGCTCGGCAAGTGTATCAGAGTTTGCTGAAGGAAACTCCTTCTACTAGTGCCACGGCAGATGATTTTAAGGCTAGTAAAGGGTGGTTTGATAACTTCAAGAAGAGAACTGGAATTCACTCTGTAATTAGGCATGGTGAGGCTGCTAGCGCAGACAAGGCTGCTGCTGAGGCATTCGTGACTGAGTTTGCCGAGTTCGTGGAGGCCGAAGGATTACGTCGCTCAACAGATTTTCAATTGTGATGAAACGGGCCTCTTCTGGAAGAAGATGCCCAACAGGACATTTATCACCCAAGAAGAGAAGGCGCTCCCAGGCCACAAGCCAATGAAGGATAGGCTTACGCTTTTGTTATGCTCAAACGCAAGTGGCGACTTGAAACTAAAGCCGCTACTTGTCTACCATTCAAATAACCCGCGTGCCTTTAAGCAGCACAACGTAAATAAGGCCAGACTGCCTGTAATGTGGAGGGCCAATACAAAAGCATGGGTGACACGGAACTTGTTTATGGAGTGGATTGATGAAGTGTTTGCGCCGACCGTGAGTCAGTACCTAAACAGAGAACAAGCTACCCCTGCGGTGCCTTCTGATCATGGATAATGCCCCGGCACACCCATTCGTACTTGGCTGACTGCAGTGAACATGACTTCATTCAGTTCAAGTTCCTTCCACCCAACACGACCTCTGTTCTCCAGCCCATGGACCAACAAGTCATTAGCAATTTTAAGAAATTATATACGAAGGCGCTCTTCTCCAGATGCTTCCGTGTAACTGAAGAGACAAAATTAACCTTAAAAGAATTTTGGAAGAAGCACTTTAATGTTTTTCACTGCATAACCCTCATTGATAACGCATGGACTGAGTTACGTACCGCACATTAAATTCTGCGTTGCGGAAACTTTGGCCACAGTGCGTAACTGTCCGTGACTTTGAGGGCTTCGATGCAGAGATTGTGCAAGACATTGTGTCCATGGGCAACAGTATGGGTCTACAAGTCAACGACGAAGATGTTGAAGAATTGGTCGCTGAACATTCAGAAGATTTGACTGCGGACGAACTTGTTCAACTCCACAAAGAGCAGCAGGAGCAACTTGCTCGGGAGCAATCAACTGACGAAGAGGAGGCTGGGGAGGAAGTTACAGATGTCAGCAGTGATGTGATAAAAGCCGCATTGGAAAAGTGGAATGATGTCCAGTGCTTCCTTGAATTGTATCATCCGGACAAAATTGTTACGAACAGGATCGTGAATATGCTCAATGAAAATTTAATGAGCCATTTCAGAAAAGTTATGCAAGGAAGGAAAAGGCAACAGACATTGGATAAGTTTGTGATTAAACGTTCACCAAAAAAACCTAGAAGAGTTGAATCTCCGGAACGAGATCTCCCCAACCTGGATGGGGGAGGGTCTCCTTCCGCACAATAACCTCCTCCCCACCCACCACCCTCCTCTTCTCTTGTCCGTCAAGCCAGAAGTCTCGCCAGTCATAGTAAGTGTTCACTTTACAAACGTTTTTATAGTGTTAGTTTACCATTTTAAATTATATTATTAGATATATTAAGGTTTTTTACACTGACTTTTACATTATCTGTGTAAAATAAGGCAAAATATACATAATATATATTGGTTCGTAGGGGTCGAGAACCAATTAATATTATTCCCATTAAACCTTATGGGGAAATTAGCTCCGAGTCACGAACAATTTCGAACACGACCAAGGTCTAGGAACGGATTGTGTTCGTGAGTCAAGGGTCTACTGTACTTGGAAAGATAAATCTTTAACTTTGTTCTCAGCATTTACAATTCTTTCATAAAGTAATTAATATACCATGTTTGGATTGGTTTGTGTAAAATTAAGTCATTCAGTACAAGAAAGCAAAGGTAATCCTACTGTCAATCAGCACTGTTTAAACACCATTACTGTTTTAAATTCACATCCAGATAGGTAGCCAAAGTTTAGACCAAGAGCTTTTAAAGCATACAAAATACAGTAGTTTCATCACATACAAAACATTCTACATCCTTCAACCCTAACTATATAGCATATCAAGAGCTACTCCTGGACTATATAACATATTAAAAACAAAAAGTTTACCTTAGCTGCCTCATCTCTGGCAGCATTCTCTGAAAAAAGCACCTCCGGTCCTACCATTTGTCTGGGATCAGTAATAGTTGCTACCACTTCTGCAACTGTCTCTTCTCCAAGATCTTCTGTTTCAATTTTGATTCTCTTGCTGTTGGAGTCACAAGCATCGTCATCATGCTTTTCTCTGATAGAAAAAGAATTACATCATCAACAGACCTCGTTTGTTTGCATTGCTGCAGTAACTAAAATTAATAATAAAAATATTCACTAGGATCAAACAACAAGTATAGTTGAGTTTGCTTCCAACACAATCAAGCTTCAATTCCTGTATAACTAGAGCTTTAGCTTACAGTAAAAGCATTACGGGTGAGGCTCGTTGATGATTTCTTTACACACATTAACTGAAAAATATGCTCAATAATGTGACCATTCACAAACACTACAACAAACGTACACCTTAATTCTTTTAAAACATCTAAGCTTTAAACAGTACAAGCCACTTACCAGAGGCAGCTGGCCCTAGGGAGTTTTCCTATCTTTTTGGAAGTTTTCAATCTTCTTTTATAAGTTAATGGCCTATTAGGCTTGTTCTGCCATAATAATAATAATAATAATAATAATAATAATAATAATAATAATAATAATACTCATTGGTCTAAAGCCAAAATGTTAAAAGGAAAATGTGCCAAATATAACATGCATATCCAAATGATAGACAAATAAAAAATAAACCCTTCCAAGGCTGCTTTGTATCAATAATCTAAGTACGGTATATCTTGCTTCTCTGATTATGAAGAGATACATTATAGTACCACCATTTTTCCGACCAAAACTGGGCGTTCATGAAATCCATTCACAAATTATCAAAAGAAATAGCACTTAAACAAAAGAAGAAACGAACAATGTTTACTAAGACTCTATGATTAAATACAAAAACTCTAACTTACCTGTCATCCGGTCGAAAACGCTTGGCTGAGGAAAGTGTGACAGTTGTGTACTGCCCTTCACCAGGCTGGACAGATAATCTTTCAAACTCTCCTCGTGGTGTACTGCCTCCTGACAAACAAAGGGCAATTATGTGCGAAGGTCAAGAGGCAAAATAACTGATGATACTAATTACATTTCTTCATCAATGGAAAATAAATATTCGCAGTTAATTTAATAAAACACAAACCATTACTGTAAGTACACCTTACATGACCAGTCCAGCTTCTAAAGGAAGATGATGATCAATCATGTGCAAGTTTAGAATTTTGAGCTCAGTGGTCTGTTTACAATATCTTTTTATCACTAACTTCAGCCTCTTCATGTACAAGTTTAGAATTTGAGCTCAGTGGTCTGTTTACAATATCTTTTATCACTAACTTCAGCCTCTAGTAAGTGTAATGGTACATTACACAAAAGTTTCTTCGTCTATGATACAGGACTAAAATCTTTAAAAAACAAACAAAAAAGAAGCAAAGGTACCGTTTGCTTTATTACGGTAATGCAGTTTCTTAATACCTGTCTACAACATCATCACTCCTTATGGATCACCAGTGTGTCTTCCCCATACAATTACGAGATTCCTCCTGAATTATCAATGTTTGGTCATCATTCTCAAATGGAATTCAGAGATTTCTTGCTATTAGTCCCATTATTTTAATATACACCATTGGACTCTGGCACAAGAATCTGCTAACAAAACTTCTTAATTATGGTTCTATTCCTTTTCCCAACTGATACAACAGAAAATTAATTTTAACATTTCTCTCTCATTCACTCGCAATCAAAATACCTTAATGTAAGTTCTTATTCTTACCTCTCTCAGTTGCTTGATTATGTAGGTGTGGAGGAAACTGAGGCCTATAATCAGCATCCCAAATTGGTGAATTGTTTGAATAAACTTCTTCTTCAAGCATTGACAGGAATCTAAAAATAGGAGGGCATGTAGTCACCTGCTTAAAATATCAACCTCAAATAAATTTTGAAAATGTGTACTACTTCATATTCCACAGCCACTTACATCATTCCACTTGGAGAAACCATAAAAAGTAGCTTTTAAAATCTATAAACTAACTTACTTTGGGAAATGATTTAGCAACAGCAACCTCTTTCTGCAGGCATCTTTTCCTTTTCTGCTCTGAATTTATCAAGTAGCTGCTTCCGGAGAGTGTGGAAGACGGCTCGCATAAATGTCCGACCAAATATCCAAGTAGTTTCGTGATGGGGAAGAGAATCGCAGAGCTGGGGCACATAACTAAAGCATAACCACCTGTAAGAAAACAGTGTATTTTAATTGGAGAAGAAATGTAGACAACAAAATTTCTATTTAAGGTATCCAAAAGCTGCAGATATGACAATTTGTCCAAAATTGCATTTTTCCTAACTATACAACCTGAGGTCCTTTTACAATAGGAAGGTACTAGCGGCAGCTGGATAGGTCGTAAGCTTTCGAACAAGGGGTTCGGTAGTTAACTGCTTGTCCGACAGCGCGCGGCGCGCGACTGGGAGGTAAACAAATCACTTTTTGCTTTTGGCCCAAGCAAAAACTGCAGAGTGAGGGGTGGCATGAGGTGGGGCTATGTGTAAAAGGACCTCAGGTTTGTATAGTTAGGAAAAATGCAATTTTGGACAAATTGTCATTTGTTCCGACACGGCATACAAACCTTCGGTCCTTTTACAATAGGAAGACTCACTTCTTGGTGGGAGGAATCTGAGTCTTTTGTGAACAGACTGGTGTTCGCCCAACCTTGGAAGCCTCCCTGGTCGTAAGAGCGAGGGAGGGATCCAAGCCTCTGTCCGATTGATCGGGGTGTGCACCGCAGGATCAATGGTCAGACCTCTGGACCGAGTACTAAGAGAGAGGCATGCGTATCTCTTCGTACCAGCAATGTAAGAACTTGTTCCTGTACAGGAGCAAATATAAAGTCATGGGTTTGACTCTTGTAGGCATCCACTTCCCCCCCTTGTAGAAGGAAGTGGTGGATATTCTGCTCCTATCCTAGTGAAAGGGATAGGATGGGGCTCTGTCATATAGCTCACCTGCATCTCGTCCTCATCCAGCGTAGTGACGACCATGGCCCTCTGCCCACAGGTAGAGGGGAAGGAAAAGATGGGAAGAGAGAGCCAGTCACTCACTCACTCACACATCCATCCACACAGTCACACCAGGACTCGATGCTGTTCAGCCTGCGAGGGTCTGGGTTAGCTACACAACTTGTTGAGCAGCCACCACGGGTCCCAAGGAAAAAGTATCCAAGGACCTGTGGGCAATATCCCGAAGGTAGAAGGACGTAAAGGTAGTCTGGTTAGACCAGACCCCTGCCTTCAGGACCTGCGCCACGGAGAAGTTCTTACGGAACGCCAACGACGGGCCAATACTTCTGACTTCGTGAGCTCTCGGACGGGACGTACGGATGTCGTCACTACCATCAGCCTCATACGCCCTCCTGATGACCTCACGCAGCCAGAAAGAAAGAGTGTTCTTGGATACTTTTTCTTTCTTGTAACCCCGGTGCTAACGAAGAGGCGTCGACACTCAGGCCTGAGGTGTCGAGTTCTCTTCAGATAGCGCCGTAGCGCCCTCACAGGACAAAGCAGCATCTCATCCGCATCATTATCGGTGAAGTCCATTAGGGAGGGAATCGTGAATGACTCGAACCTGTCGTCAGGGACCGACGGTTTTCTGAGTCTTCGCAACGAAGTTCGGGACGAAATCGAGCGTCACGGATCTCTCTCGGTTCTCGGCCTGCGAGAAGAGCCAGCAGGTCCGGATACCAAATGGCCTGTGGCCACTTGGGAGCCACCAGGATCATCCTGAGATTCGGGGTGACCGTGCTCGACTGATCACCTTGCGAATCAGGCTGAACAGGGGAAAGGCATAGGCGAAGAGGTTGTCCCACGGGTGTTGAAGAGCGTCCTCTGCAGCTGCCCATGGGTCCGGCACGGCCGAGAAGAACACCTGGAGCTTCCTGTTGTGCGGGTGGCGAACAGATCCACGACTGGTCGCCCCCACAGGTCGAAGAGCCTTTCCGCCACGTCCTGGTGTAGTAGACCATTCGGTCCCTAGCACCTGATCCCCGACGGCTGAGCGTGTCTGCTACTACATTCCTCTTCCTGAATGTAGCGTGCCGACAGCTCTATTGAGTGTGCCTGGAGACTCGTGCACCTGCCGAGTCAACTGGTACAACGGGAGAGACACTAGGCCCCCCTGTTTGTTGACGTAAGCCACCACCGTGGTGTTGTCGCACATCAACACCACTGAGTGTCCCATCAAGCGGTCCTGAAAAACTCTTGGAGAGAGAGAGAAACGCTGCCTTGAGTTCCAGTACATTGATGTGAAGGTGCTTGTCGTTCTCGTCCCACACTCCTGAAGTCAGCAACTCCTCCAGGTGTGCGCCCCATCCCTCGGTCGAGCGTCTGAGAACAGCTGCATGTCCGGGGGGGGAGTGCGCAGAGGGCACTCCTCTTAAGAGGTTCCTGTCGTCCAGCCACCAGGCTAGGCACCTAGCCTCACCTCCTGTGTCAGTGACCACTGGAAAGCTTGGGGGATCCGTCGCCTGCGACCAACTCTCCTTTAGTCTCCACTGAAGAGACCGCAGGTGAAGACGCCCGTGAGGGACTAACTTCTCGAGCGACGACAGGTGTCCGATCACGACTTGCCATCGCTGAGCTACCTGTTCCTGCCGAGACAGGAAGCTGGTTGGCTGCCTCCCTGAATCTGCTGATCCGCGAGTCTGCGGGGAAGACTCGCCCTGCTACCGTGTCGATCAGCATACCCAGGTACTTCATCCTCTGCTTGGGCTCGAGATCGGACTTCTCGAAGTTCACCACGATCCCCAGATCGCGACAGAACTCGAGCAGTCGATCCCTGTCCTGTAGCAACTGCGAGCGGGAGCTCGCCAGGACTAACCAATCGTCGAGATAACCTCATCAGACGTATCCCGTGCGAATGGGCCCAAGCAGACACCAGAGTGAACACTCGCGTGAACACCTGTGGGGCGGTTGAGAGACGAAGCACAGTGCCCTGAACTGGTACACCGTCCCGTCGAGGATGAAGCGGAGGTACTTTCTGGAGGACTGATGAATGGGTATTTGGAAATACGCATCCTTCAAGTCCACTGAAAGCATGAAATCGTTCTCCCTGATGGAGTCGAGCACTGAGCGTGCCGTCTCCATCGTGAACCGGGGTCTGGCGAACAAACCGGTTCAGGGGAGAGAGAATACTATCACCACTCGGGCGCCAAGCCTCCTCCCGTAGGACTTTTCCACCCCAGGCAAGAGTCGACTGTAAAAGCCCGGTGACTGATCCGTGACGATCTCTACAGCTCTCTTGCTCAGCATGGTCTTTATCTCCTGTCTCAGTGCTACGTCCTTCGATGACCCTGGAACGTACGACTGCTGTTGGACCGGGTTGGAGGTGAGGGGTGGCCGAGATTCGAAGGGTAATAGATATCCCTCCCGAAGGACATCTACAATTCCAGGTCTCGGCGCCGTAGCGCAGCCCAAGTTGCCCCAATGGCTGGCCAGGCACCCCCCACCCCCTTCCGGCAGCAGGTGAGGGGGAACGCCGTCCCTAGCGTTTCCCCCCTTTCTTCGACTTCTTCCCAGTAGCCTCCAACTGGGATGAGGAGGGCTGGGAGGAGGGCTGGTTTACGGCTCCCCTTTGCAGAAGTCGAAGAAGACAGAGTTCAATTTCCCCAGGGGCTTCGACGCAGCAACCGTCTTAGCCGCCGAGGAAGCGCTAGCCGAGCTCTTAGACTTGGCCGCAGTCCGAGGCTGCCCAGAAGCCTTCGAGACTGCCTGGTGAACCACGGTCACTGTCGTCAGTGCGCCGTCTGTCCACCGCAGCGTCCACCATCTCTCCTGGGAAGAGAGACGTGGAACTCCGTAGAGGTCCGTTTCGAAGTCCCAACGCCGCTTCACGCCGGCCCGCCGCCCTGGAAACCCGAGTAAGGACAGCGTCCCTTCGTCGGAGAACCAGGTTGGCCCACAGGTTCACCGTCTGGTGGGCAAGGAAGGAGATGGCTCTTCCCCCAGACTGGCAAATTCTCCTGAAGGCCGAGCATCTTTCGAGAGGAGAAATTCCCCCGGAGTTGGCTGCGACCTTAGATACTGTGAGGGACCACAGATCTAGCCAGGAGACGGCCTGGAAAGCTGCCATGGCGGTAGATTCCAGGCCGAGTGCCTCTGCTGCGAGAACCACAGGTTCTCGGACAGGAGCTGCTGCAGAGACACACCCGGAGTCAGCCTGGCTAACTCCGGGTTCACCTGTTTGGGCGGCATCGGGTCTTCAGATGGCACGTAAAACCGCCGCTGTCGTAGCAGAGGAGGTGGAAGCAGCTTGCTCGACCTGCCAGACTTGAGCGAACCGTCTTGTCCGGAGACAAGCGATTCAACCTGGTCCAGACACCTGAGTCCGCAAGCTCCGAACGCGGCAAACCCACCGTCGTCTGGGTTCCCTCTTCGGGCCCCAGAACGACTCGAGCCGGGACGTGGGCTCGGATGGTTGGGAGCGGCGATCCTTCCCCGAGGTCGTTTGTGCTGACGAATCAGCGCAATAACCTCGGCAAAGTTCCTCTGGATCTCAGAGTGACTGCATCCTGCAGAGTTTTGGACCGTCCAGTCCCTCAAACAGGAGCACCTCCCGAGACCCTCCTCCCTCAAGGAGAGGAGCAGCGACAGCCCCCTCTCGGTTCTTCCTCCAACCACCTGTGCGTACGACCTGGCTGGTCCGAGAACCGAGCCTGGTGCGTACGACGCGGTGGGGCGGGATCCTGAGGGGCGCACCCCTCACAATCACTCCTCAATACCTCGCCCCTCCCGGTTGTAACCCGAGGAGGTTGAAGGTATGGGAGAGGAAGACCTGACGCTCTCTCCTCGCTCGCTGGTAGAACCAGCGGGCCTTGGGAGGACTGCAGGCGATCGCCAACCCGCGGTGGCGATCGAGCTGCAGACCTAGTCGAGCCGTCTCGCTGTGGAGAACGGCTGGACCGGAGAACAGCGGGCCCCGGTCTGTGTGTCAGAGGAGCTGGTGCTGGTCGCCACGTACCCGATCGCTCTCTGTGAGAGCGACGGTCAGGCGACCGGCGAGCTCCACTGTCACGGAGTGAGATCGTGCGTATCCTCACGTTGCGTCAGTTCGCTGGTAACCAGCCGTGGCTGGTGCCGGCGAACGGTGGGGGAACCTCTTCCAGCCTCAGCCCGTGGCCGGTCATGGACCGTCACGTCCGCACGGGTAGCCAGCTGCTCGCCGCGAGAGCGAGAGCTGGCCTGGTGAGAGTCGCGTGAGCGGCTGTCACCAGTCTTCCGCTCCGTGCCGTGAACCTGACGCTGAGCGGACTCAGAGGTCTGGTTCCTGGCTGCACGGTCGCTGTTAGGCGACCGTACACTCGGTACCTCTCGCGACGAGCGGGGAGCGGCCCGAGCCGGACCCTGCTGCTGTGGCCGAACCACTGACAGCAGGTGAGGAAGTGCCGGTGTTAGCCGGCACCCCTCTGGTCCCCGTAGTCTTCTTCCTTGCGGGAGAAGAGACGGGTCCTGCTCCCGAAGGAGCAGGGCGACCAGCGGAAGACCCCCCGTCTCACCAGAGCGAGACGGGCCCTTAGAAGTTCCCGAAGGAGACTTCTTAGGGGGGGGGGAGGCGACCTTCTTCTTCTTCGGCGGGGGAGCCTTAGAAGAAAGAAGGGGAAGAGGCGGCAGACCGACGACGACGACGAAGAAGACGATGAAGACGACGACGACACCTTCCTCCGCTTCTTCTTCTTCTTCGTCAACCTCCTCAGGACCGACGTCAGATCTGTCATCCAGGACGGAGCCGGCGGGGCTGCTGTTGCCGAAGCAACAGGGCCCGGAGGGCGTACCTGTCCGAACAGACCAGCATCGGGAGCAGCGCGCCAGGAACAGGAACAACATCAGCAGGTGCGAACATCACAGGAACGGCAGACGAGACAGCAGGAGCAGGTACAGGTACAGCAGCGGTGGTCACGGCAGGTACGGCAGACTGTGTGGGCGGTACAGGTGGTCGAACCAGCGGCACAGACATCCTAGGTACCGGTGGGAGGTCCAGGGGCGAGCTCTTCGGGCACATGAAGTCCGGTCGCGGCAGCACGGCAACCCCAGGTGGCGGCATCACACTCCCCCGAGTTACGGCGACTGGCCCCTGCACCGATGTAGTGGGTGTTACAGAGACCGCGTGCTGGTGTACACCAGGTGAGGAGGTGAAGCATAGCCAGGGGTTGTAAGGGTCGTGGTGGTGGGTCGTGACCGTTGCAGGGTGCCGCCACGGAGCCAGCGAGATGATAGAGCAGCCCCTGGACACTCGGCACGCCCTGCAGCCCCAACGATGCCCACACCTGTCCAGGTCATCCTTCGCGGCAACCGCACCTGAGGAGGCAAAAGTCGGGTGATTAGAAGGATCCTCTACCCGTTCGCAGCGAAGACGAAACGGATAGAGGACCCAGAGTACAACTCTACGTCAGGGTATCTAGCGCCCTCCTCCACACTCGACAACGTCAGGAGAGGAGAAGGACCCTAGACACCCCCCCCCCCCCGAAGGGGAAGGCGCGAGACGTGGAAGTGAGCGTGGGGCGGCAGGAAAGAAGACGAAGTGTCCGTCACCAAAGGAGTCGCGGGAGAGCTTTCCGACGACTCCTTTGCAGGCCTTCGCTTCTTCCTGCCCTCATACAAAGTCCACTGCGCCTCCGACCAATCAATACACACATCACAGGGCTCGGCTCGGGTGCATTCGCGCCCCCGACACCGAGCACACAAAATATGAGGGTCATCTCGGCCGGGAACGATCTGAACTCCCGCATTTACGCCCTTCGATACCCGGGCAACAAAGTCTCCGTGGGGTAGCGAGGCAGGAGATTCCATCATAATCAATAATTGAAGGCAGCAATTAATATGAAAAAAGAGAATAATTGTACTTACAATAACTCTTTCATACACAATTACAACCAAATACTCAGAAAGCAAACGACGAGAAGCGGGCCAGAGAGCGTCGAACAACACGTCCATCCACTGCGAGGCCGAAAGCAAAAGTGATTTGTTTACCTCCCAGTCGCGCTGCGTCGCGCCGCCTGTCGTACAAGCAGTTAACTACCGAACCCCTTGTTCGAAAGCTTACGACCTATCCAGCTGCCGCTAGTACCTTCCTATTGTAAAAGGACCGAAGGTTTGTATGCCGTGTCGGAACAAACAACTAAATTAAGTTATCAAAACTCTGAACTCCCATATGGTGTTATTTGTTCCTACTGTACTACGCATATAAAATTTATCATATTTATTAGGAGACACTCCTTATGTGGGATGTTTGTCTCACAGAATTGTTCTGAAAAATGATTAATGTGAGATTGTGAACCTCTGCCACATCCGTATAATAAGAGATTGGAGGGACAAACTACTATCCGGAAAATACCAAATTTCCTATCGCGTGCATGAGCACAGAAAGAGTGCTTGTAACCTCCTAGAGATAGTTTGTGAGAAAAGGTTCACATTTTAGCAAGTAACAATATCATGGAATAAGTGTTCCTCGCCTCAATTCAAGAGAGGATAGAGTGAACACATGATCGAAACATCCTCAGACATGTATTTTGGTTTGTCTAACAATCATCTACCAGACTAACAATACACAACAAGTTAGTCCATCCACAGCTAAGAAGTGAGCAAAAGAGTAGATATCTGCATATCTCCTCCCAAACCCAAATCCAACAATGAACCTTGACAAATATACACTCGTGTGAAAGGAGCTGGGAAAGCTACATGACTGCTGAGCAACCAGTAGTAAAAGAGAGAGAGAGAAAAAGAGAGAAGCTACTTATAATTAATGGGTTTGTGATGTTCAAATACCAACTTTATCTCTCACAAGTAAATCGGACATACTTTTTATATTTTTCTACATTATTATTATCAATAGGGCTTAGTCTTTCCAGACCTTCTGAGTCTTAAGTGAGACTCTTCTCGGGCTGGTATATTTTTTTCAAACAAAATAATGTGAACTTTGTTCATCAAAATTCAAATATGAACCAGTGAATTACTAAAGGTTTCCCATTCATAAAAGAAGTACTGATAGGCTTGCATAAGGCAATGGTTTATATTTCATACCATACACTACAGGATTATACTTACCGGGTATAATTGACTTTATATGCTGAGCTCTCCTCTTCAGTTGTGTGGGCTCTCCTGGCAGAAGGAGTTTCTAATCGCCAATGGTTGAGACAGTGTAAAAACATTTTTGCAAGGTCACTCATCATCTGGAAGTCCTACGAAAAGAAAATAAAGGTAGAGAATATACCATGTTCCTAATTGTTTTTTTTTTTTTTTTTTTTATTTTTTTTGTTCAAATCTTATTTATTATCCACACAACACATATATTCTTATTTTACACACAACACTTGTACTAAATTAATTAGGTACTCTAAGAGTTGGCTTTTTTTAATATATGGTCACTTTCTTATTTATTACAAAATATATATGTAACTAGAGAAAAAATTCATGGTAAAAGTCTTAAACACTCAGCATCTGATTTTTCAAAAAAAACCGATTATATGGCAAACTTTCATCATTTTTACTATTACCAAAAAACCTAATTATTTGGAATGAATTATACATTGGTCACATAGTTGTAATACTAAGTATTGTGGCAGTGACACTGACAAATATAAGAAAATGTTGCAAAGAGGTAGTCGAGGGACATTCTATCTAAACAAAAGCAATCTCAAGTTGTAATATTAGTAGTGATAGCACAATATCTTTCAATAAATAAAAAGCTTATCGTTGACAAATGTTAATCATAATCTTTTATCTTTAGAGTGGCAGCCTGAGGAAGTCAAAAATAAATCAGACCTCTGCTGTACTTCTATATCAACTGGAACAATAACCACTTCTGCTGTTCTGATTATGGAAGCCTGGATAATGAAATCTGGCTTAAATCCAAGCACTGGGAAAACACAACCATTCAGCAATTTTGTCATTCTAAAACTCCATAAATCTTGGTGGTTATTTTATCGACCTAAACACTCAGGTCCAGTTACAGAAACAAAACATATCCGTGCTCTTACTTTTTGTGGGAGATGATTGAATTTGTGAAGGACAAAATTTGTTACACCCTTGAAGATGGCTGGTCTTTCAAATGGTGGGGTACCAAGAGGTCCTTCTAGAGTTGGTACAGTCACTTGCAGGATACACTTTCGGAGGCGACGGAATAAATAGGAGTACACCTGAGGAGAGAAATTGAAACTATTCAGAGCATAATGCAAAGAAAAGTCATGAATATTATGAACTTTTTGAATAGTTTTATCATATAACTGTACATAAAGCATTTTTAAGAATGGGCTCACTGAAACAGTCATTTTACTAAAAGTTGTATCAAAAGACAAATAAAATGCAAATTGAATGGTTCATGATAAACACAAAAAAATCATACAAAATTAAAAGCAAAATGAAATAAGCATCCTAGGAATAACTTATTGCAAGGCAATAAAAAAGAAAGCTGTTTAATACACTGCTTTTAACAGCTGTATACTATACCTGTTTGGTGTCAGGATCTTCTTCACGATGGACACATATGAAAAGATTCTCAACATCTACAACGATAGACAACAGCCGGTCAAGGTCACTATCTGCAGCATTGTCAAGATGGCTAACATGATCACCTGAAATGGTGTACAATGAAACAGTTAAATACAAAATGAAATTAGTATACCTGTAAGTTAGTGGGAATGGTATGGGACCTGTGAGGCCATTTAGTGCTGAAAGGGAAATTGAGAGCAAAAAGGTTTTCAAGATGTGACAGGACAACAACCTTGCAGTTGCACTATGAAACAATTCTTAGGAGAGCATGGAAAGTAAGATGGAAGAGATAATATAAACGGAGGTATAGTAAACGGAATCAAATGAGTTACAGCTAGGCGCCGAAGGGACACGGCAAAGAACTTTCAGTAATGCATACAATGCACTGCGTGAGGTCCACTGTTGTCACTATCCCCCTCTTGGGATTCGTTATGGTAGGTATCATTTGCATGAAGAAAGTATCTATACAATGCTTGCATGGGAATACACCTACCTAAAGTATGGGAGCAGCTGCGGCAAGGCTGAGATGGGGGAGCAGCTGGCTGAGGAGTATCAGGTCGGGAAGATGGGGCAGGTGGCGTAGGATTTTTCCATCCATTGCATTTGCAATTCTCATCAGCCTGTTAAGAATAGAAAAAAAAGTTAATTCAATGTTAATATTTCACTAGTAAAACACTTATTTTACTTGTAATATATTTCCTGCTCTGTGAAGGTTGGCTTGAGAAATGTAACTATTCTTGAAAGAGACACTAGGTCTTATATTAGTTTGGCATTCTTTGTTAAAATGAGTAAATGCAGAGATAGTTAGTGAGCATGAAGATCTTAGAAGAAAAGATACAAATGAACAGCTGCTTTCTAAATATAATGTAGTCCTGGATAGCAGAGATTTACTGAATGTGAGGATTAGAGATGAACCAGCGCTGAATGACACAAGACTGAAACTGGAGATAATGTATGGTTGAAAATGTCTACATAACTGAATAGTGATGATCCCAAGAGACAACTAGCTGATTAATGAATGGAAGGACAGAAATTAAAGAGATTACAAGTGAGATGCTCTAGTATGGTGGAGAGTATGACTGAGTGCCTGACAACTGCATAAGGTATGTCTAGATGAGGGAAAGGTTCCAAAAGAATGAGTGAATGTATAATTTTTCCTTTGTATAAGGAATTTTCATTCCATTCTCTCCAACTTGAACTTTCATGTATCATTTCAAAGTACACCTCCAGCCACTTGTCTTCTCACAATTACAGCCACAGCATTGCTCTTCCATCTACTCATAATTCTTTCTAACTATTAGTTGAGCTTCAAATTAGATTAAAAAAAAAACATACTTGGTGGGGCTTCCCATAGCATTGCAATGTTAAAGTTTTACAAAAATATTCCTCTTTCAGAAATAAATCCATCTCTTGGCTATTCTGTAACACAGATAGTGATTTCCTTAAGTAAGTCTGTATGGCTATCTTGGTGTGTACAAAGTGCATACAGCATGTATAGTACTGTATTCTTTTTATGACAACACAGGACCTTCAATATCATTAAACCAAGATGGAGAATTCCTGTTTTCATCAGGTAAGAGGAAATGCACTTCTAACATCATGATGTACCTCAAGTTATGCTCTACTCTGACAAGAACTTTTACTACTTACTTGTACAGCATATATTGTCACTGTATACATTACTGACAACAAAGGTTAAGAGAAATTTTTTTTTAGTAATTTCTCATACATCTTTATATACATGTAACCTACTTTACTTCATTTTACACACCATAATAACCCAATTTCTTTTTCTCCTCATTATAATATACTTACTAATGGCACTCTGAATACTAATGGCACTCTGAATATCATTTTCAAGGCAATATAATCACCTTGTACCTAGGTGATCTGTACCAACAGTTATATTACCACACAACCTTTGAAATCAACAGTTAAATTACTGAAAACAACCATTCAGTATATTGTACTACAAACACCATGCAGTTTTCAAGATTTCAGCAGGAAAGATCAAAAGTCCCAAAGAAAAGTTAACAAAACTCACCCGACAAGAAGAATATATTGCCAATTTCTCAAGCTTCTTATCCCGAGGCCATGCACGGACATGGGCTTTTTTCTGCTGGATTCGCTGGACATTGCTCACCCTACCAACGGGTTCACCAGTACCCCCTGCTGCCCCTTGTGATCCACCAGCTGCAGCTGAGGCCACACCAGCTCCCCCTGCGGATGCTCCTGCAGCAGTCATACCTGACTGAGAAGTTTGCTGGTGATGGACACCAGATGTTGCTGAAACTACGCCACTCACACCAGGATTACTGCTGTCCCTAGATGCCATCACTGAAAATAAGATATAAACAATGTGAAAATTATCTAAATATTATCTAGCGCACTGGCGTCCCAAAAATTCGCTAAGTTTCCCCCGCACACGTCACGATGGCTGCCAGCTTTTTTGTAAAGGAAACTGTACAACAGACTGGACTAGCTGATCCAGTTATGACCGCGTGTGGATCCACCCTCCAAAAAAGCACTTTAACACTTCCTGACACCAGAGATGGGCACCAGTCACGAGTTATCGGTGGTACACCAGTCACGAGTTATCGGTGGTAAGAGCAACAGCTCGAGACCTCTACTATCCTTTTGAGGTAAGTATTTTCTCCAAAGTTAGAAATCAAGGTCACATTTTAAGATTAAACAGAGGTTAATGAAAGTCTAGCCATGCGCAGTGCAAACATACCTCCATGATGCTTTCAAAGTTTTTACTTAAAACTCCAAAAATTTAGAAGATTGACGCCATATCGATGTTTGTGAAGTCACTTGTGTCAATAAACTTTCCATTCCATGTGCTAAATCCGCACACCTCTTGTACCCATGGATGCTGGGGCACTTTTTTCACAACAATTGTGCACAATGACACCATCCGTCTGGCTTCCAAGGAAACTGACGATTTTTCGGTAGAAAGAAGAAGCGTGCACTACATAATTATTTAAATAAATAGTTAAACAGTAGTATAAGGCCACAAATCGCATAAATTTTTTACATATTCATGATTATTAATTTGAAAATATTCGTTGTTGAAAAAGTAACTAGATTCCTGACTCAAATATGAACAGTTTTGCTGTGAACAGTACCTACGGCATTGTTCGCGCTCTCCATTATTTATCAGTGCTGCCAATTGGTATGTGTTTACCCTCCAAACTGCGTATAAGACTTACACAAAACCGGGGAAATAAGTGAAATTAGCTTATGTATTTGTAGTATATATACATAATAGAGCAATTTCTCATTATTGCATTACTATGACAACTAGAATTCATGGGAACAGTTTGTAAATGCATCGGCATATGTGTGAAGCTCCATTACATTGGCATGACGAAATTTTGCGGTTGTCTACTCTACTTTAGAAATATCTGTAATTTTTGGGGGTTAATTTAGTTGCAAAAAAGGGATAATAGACATGAATTAAAATAAATATTTTGAAGTAACATAAAGTTAAACTAAATAATGACTAAAGTAAACAATTAACCCTTAAACGCCGAAGCGCTAAAAAAAAAATGTCTCCCGTGTGCCGGAGACGTTTCAGAGTGAGCGCAAAAGCGGAAAAAATATTTTTTTCAAAAAATCACAGCGCGCTTAGTTTTGAAGATTAAGAGTTCATTTTTGGCTCCTTTTTTTGTGATTGCCTGAAGTTTAGTATGCAACCATCAGAAATGAAAAAAATTATCATTATCATATATAAATAATGCGATATATGATAGCGCAAAAACGAAATTTCATATATAATTATATTCAAATGCGCTGTGTGCAAAACGCGGATAAAGGTAACAAGTTACTTTTTTTTCGTTGTAATGTACACTAAATTGCAATCATTTTGGTATATAACACATTGTAAAACGATAAAAGCAAACACAGAAAAAAATATTATCACAAAATAATGCATGAATTCGTAACGAGCGGAAACGTAAACAAATATTTGTTTTTTTCCAAAAATTCACGCCATAAATTCTAGATATTGTCCTAGAGACTTCCAATTTCTTTCAAAATGAAGACAAATGATTGAATATTACTATACTGTAAGAATATTAGCTTACAAATGCAGTTTTCGACCATATCTGACGAGTTAAATTTGAGCGAATGTCGAATTTTTTTTATATATATATTTTTTATATGCAATATTTTTGGAAATAAGAAAAGCTACAACTTTCAAATATTTTTCGTTTTATTCTACATGAAATTGCGCACATTTTCATATATAAAACTCTATGAAATGCCTAATATGAAACGGAGCAAATATTCCGAGAATGGGACTTACGCATTTCGGAGATTTGTGGCTGGAGAATCCGTGCGCAAAGGGAAGGAAAGTTTTTTTAAAATTCACCATAAATTTAAATATTGTGCTAGAGACTTCGAATTTGTTTCACAATGAAGATAAATGACTAAATATTACTAGACTGTAAGAGTTTTATCTTACAATTGCGTTTTTCGACCATTTCGGAAGAGTCAAATTTGACAGAATGTGATTTTTTTTCTATTTATCGTGATTTATATGCAAATATTTCGAAAATGAGAAAAGCTACAACCTTCAACTATTTTTTGTTGTATTATACATGAAATTGCGCACATTTTCATATATAACACTTTATGTAACGGCTAATTTAAAATGGTGCAAACATTACCACAATCGCACGTATGATTTTTTCGGAAGAGTTACCGCGCGGATGTAAAGAAAGAAAATGTTATTTTTTTCATAAATTCACCATAAATCAAAATATTGTGCTAGAGACTTCCAATTTGTTGCAAATGCGGAAATGCTTGAATATTACTAGAATATAAGCGTTTTAGCTTACAATTGCGTTTTTTTCATTCGACCATTTCGGTAGAGTCAAAATTGACCGAAGGTTGAAAATTTGTCACTTATCATTTTTTATATGAAAATATTTCAAAATTGATAAAAGCTACAACCATGGGTTGTTTTTAGTTGTATTGTGCATGAAATTGCGCACATTTTCATATATAAAACTTTATGTAACGGCTAATTTAAAATGGTGGAAACATTACCACAATCGCATGTATGATTTTTTTCGGAAGAGTTACCGCGCGGACGTAAGGAAAAAGTTTTTTCATAAATTCAGCATAAATCGAAATATTGTGCTAGAGACTTCCAATTAGTTGCAAAATTAAGTTAAATGATTGAATATTACTAAAATATAAGAGTTTTAGCTTACAATTGCGTTTTTCGACCATTTCGGTAGAGTCAAAGTTGACCGAAGGTTGAAATTTTGGCACTTATCGTTATTTATATGAAAATATCTCAAAACTGATAAAAGCTACAATCATGAGTATTTTTTTTGTTGTATTTTACATAAAAATGCGCACATTTTCATATATAATACTCCATGTAACGGCTAATTTAAAATGGTAAAAAAATTATGTCAAAGTGACGAAATAATTTCCGAGATGTGTCACAGATACTTTTTAGTGCGGCAAGAAAGAAATTCGCGCTTGCGCGCCTGCGTAACGATTGTAAACAAAACAACACCTTGATTCGTGAACTCCCAGCATCCCCCAAGGCGCGTGATTCAAGAGTTTTTCGGCTGGTAGGCCTAAAAGTATTTTTTCCGCGGATTTTTAAACAAAAAAAAAACTTTTGTATGTCGACGTAAAATACGTCCAGTCGGCACCCGAGAGACAAAAAATGTTGACGTAAAATACGTCCAGTCGGCGTTTAAGGGTTAAGGGAATAAAGCTTTGCACCTCATAAACAGTGTAGTCGTGTGCTGCCCGCAACTGTGTTTGTGGAGTGAGGACTTAGGAACCAGGAACAGCAATGTAGACCAAGTGCAATTTGGAGAGAATTAAGACCAAAATGTGTATAATTACTATCAAATAAGCACTATGGAGTTTCAGTTGTGATGGCAGTAAGGATACAACCACTGATTACAAGATAAAAATGAATTTCATTTCAAACCATGACCCTGGGAATAATAAGTTTCATACTTTCACTAATATAGACAACAAAATGTTGTATTATTGTGCTGATTACAACTGCAACCTTGAGTAAGATAAAAAAAACATTACGTATATATGCTAATATTGTTCAAATAAGTGCTGGGAAGGCTGGAAAGGACTTGAGATCCATGCTGGTTGTGAACGGTACCTCAGTCGGTCGATGCCACATTGGATTTAAAAACTGCCTTGAAAACATATTTTACGAAGACCTCACATGCTTATTTTAGTTCATATGGCACTTTCATATATTACATTATGTTGACGAAACTTCAATCTTTTGAATGGTATGCTTAAAGATGTAATTGTATTCTTGTTTCACCAATTAATTATCAGCATTTCTATATAGTACAGGCAGTCCCCGGGTTACGACATGGGTTCCCTTCTTGAGACGCCTTGTAACCCGAAAATCGTTGTAAGTCGAAACATCGTCAAAAATACTAAGAAAACCTTACTTTTAATGCTTTGGGCGCATTGAAAACTATGTAAACTGCATTCTTATTGCATTTTTCATCTAAAAAACCTTCAAATATTGATTGTTTTACATTTTTGGTGTCATATTTCTTGTGCCAGATGAGCGTTGTAGGCGTCGTAACCCTGGAAATAATTTCTGATGAATATAATTGAAAAGTGCCTTAACCTCGGAACGTCGTAAGCCGAACCCGTCGTAACCTGGGGACTGCCTGTAAGCATTCTGCATTGTTCATCCCCGCAAATATGAAAGCCACCAGGAATTGGGGCCTCAAATGTATTTCGCTGTGTTTAGTACGAGCCCCTGGGGGTTAATTACAGTCGTCCGAATGAATATAACTTAAAATTCTGGTTCAGGAGGTAAAACTGCATAGAAACACCGCAACTGCCATAGTCTAGGCTGCCACGGAATAGTAATATAGATCTACCTAATCATCGAGTGAATAAGGCTGATCCACCCGATGACGATGGATCAAGGCGGTGTTTCCCCCTAATGGCATAATTCAAGCGCTTTTTCAGTTAGTTTGAAAAATGCAGAGCCAAAAGCCTTTGGAAACGAAGGGTCATATAAATATCCCCGTTTCCAGTGTCCCCCCAAAATTATTACTGAAGACGTAGATTTGGGGAACATAAAATCGAGCCCAGCAATGGCCAAAAATCGCCCATTGCGCAAGATGAGAGTAGCAGCCTGGAAAATTTGTGGTTCGTGTGTTTGGCCCCATTAATGTGTCATATTGTTGCCTAATTAAGCATATGTAGACAAAATAACTAAATCGACTAGGCTCTTGTAAACATACTGTTAGAAAGTCTACGGTTTCTCGGCACCGCCAAAATTGATATGTATTCACAGCGAAAGGCTTCCAGACTGTGTAATTTTACAGCAAATACTGCGTTGTAATAAGCAATTTTATTTATAATAAACAGTTTATGAATAGGGCTACGTACACCAAATGGATCAAATTAACAGCAACATACTACTATACTATAGTTGAAAAAGCCTACGGTTTCGCAGAAGAGCCAAAATCGCTGCCAATGCAAAGCCGAATACCTTCCAAACCTTAACATTTTCCACCGATTATTGTGTAGTAACCAATAACTGCATCCCTAATACACAATTTAAACGCATAACCACCTGTTTCCGGGAGAAATCCATGATGTTATGGGTGTATTTCTGGTCGCATTCACTGACCGCTTGGAACTTCACAACAATGTCAACAAATAGGAGAGGCGAACGATTACCGCAAATTCCTAGAGCGCAGACCTGTTTAAAATTTTGGTCAGGCTGTCATGGCCGTCAAAGATATAATGATAATATATTTCCCATAAAGGGAATTATAGTCATTACCCTCATTTTCATACAGTCCATAAAATTAATCCAGTTATATATATATGGAATACTAGCACTCAGATTGCCTGGAAACTCTGTTCACGTCATCATGGCCGTCGAAAACATTCATATTCATGTATTCCATACAAAAGCAATTGCTGGACCTGCTTTCATTTTCATGCAAGTCTAGAATGATGCATTTGGTTATATGGAATTCGAATGCTAATACTGAACAAAATATCCTTTTTTTATCATGTGTTTTTGGTATCTGGAGTGGCTGGTTCGAGCCTTCTGCCTATATTACGTCTTAATTCAAATCCCTGATATTATAGGATCCTCGACTGATGTTATAACCATGGAACTAGTTTATAGTTCCATGGTTATAACTAAAGTGAAACATAATAAATATGGTCACCCAGAAGGAAGTAACCTACGAGAATTTAGTAGTGGCTAATGGCTAAAGATAGATGAGATAAAAGAGAAAATTACGGGTTTCAAATTAGCAACTTAAGACGGTATTACTTAATATGTGTTTGTATAGTGGCCAAAACATGGCATTGATATCGCAAAAGGGAGGGAAATAGGACTATCTGGAATGGAACACGTAATCTAGATAATGCATCAGTGGAAAGCAATGGAGTTTGGAGCACTATATCAATTTACAATCTATCCTCCAAGAGTACATCCAGGTACACATAGTACTACATTGTACAGAGAGAGAGAGAGAGAGAGAGAGAGAGACCTTACCTTACCATACAGATCTTACATCTTGTTCGGGTTGCCCCAGGTCCCTCAGTATGAGGCACCTCTAATGTCTACCAGAGAGTTGCTAGTACATCTTCCGGTATATTTTGCATCTTCCAATCTTGGATGGTCTGGGATGCAGTTTAGATATTTGTCGAGCTTATTCTTAAACACATCTACGCTCATTCCAGTTATATTCCTCAGATGAGCTGGCAACGCATTGAATAGACGCTGCATTATCGATGCTGGTGCGTAGTGGATTAATGTCCTGTGTGCTTTCCTTATTTTTCCTGGTATAGTTTTGGGCACTATTAATCTACCTCTGCTTGCTCTACCTGATATTTTTAGCTCCATGATGTTTTCAGCTATTCCTTCTATCTGTTTCCATGCCTGAATTATCATGTAGCGTTCTCTTCTCCTTTCTAGACTATATAATTTTAAGGATTGTAGTCTTTCCCAGTAGTCAAGGTCCTTAACTTCTTCTATTCTAGCTGTAAAGGACCTTTGTACACTCTCTATTTGTGCAATATCCTTTTGATAGTGTGGGTACCATATCATATTACAATATTCAAGTGGACTACGAACATATGTTTTGAAATGCTGTAACAACATTCCCATTTTTGCTTTACATTTTGCCAATAGAATTGCTATTTGGAGTCGATTGCATAAAACATGTTTTCCTATTCATCATCACACCAAGGTCTTTAACTGCTTCCTTATTTGTGATTGTCTCATTATTAGGTCCCCTATATGCATATAGCTTTCCTTCTCTGTCTCCATAATTTATTGATTCAAATTTATCAGAGTTAAATACCATCCTATTTACCTCTGCCCAATCATATACTTTGTTAAGGTCTCTTTGTAGCGCGTTCCTATCTTCATCACAAGTAATTTCTCTACTTATTCTTGTGTCATCAGCGAAACTACTCACTACCGAGTCCTTAACATTACTGTCTATGTCTGCAATCATAATAACAAACAGTTATGCAGCTAACACCGAACCTTGTGGCACACTGGAAATTACCTTAGCTTCATCCGATTTCTCATCGTTTGCAATAACTATCTGTTTTCTGTTGTTTAAAAATTCTTTTAACCATCTTCCTACTTTATCCACTATATTATGTTTTCTAATTTTCTTCGCTAATATATTATGGTCTACCTTGTCAAAAGCTTTTGCAAAGTCTAGATAAACCACATCCGTTTCATTTCCGCTTTTCATATTTTTGTATATGTTCTCACGGTGGACTAACAGTTGGGTTTGTGTACTTTTTCCGGGTACGAAACCATGTTGTCCTATATTAAACAGATTATTTTTTATTAAATGTTTCATAATATTTTTCTTCATTACCCTTTCATACACTTTCATAATATGTGATGTTAGACTCACAGGCCTATAATTACTTGCCTCTAGTCTTGATCCACTTTTGAATGTAGGGGTAATATATGCTAATTTGTGCTCATCATAAATTGTCTTAATAATATTAAGTGTCTTTGCGATAGAATGAACTACTTTCTTTAACAAAATTGCAGGAACTCCATCAGGCCCTGCTGCAGCTCCATTTTTAATTTCATTAATAGCCTGCACAATATCAGCTTCATTAATATCTATGTCAGCTAAATATTCACTATTTTCGTCCCTTACTTCTATATCATTATCTTCATTATCTATTTTTTTCTAGGGGTGAATTCTCTCTTTATCGTTCTGCCAATATGTTGCAAATTCCTTTTTTTAATTCGTTTAATCTCCCTTCATTCTTAGAGGGCCTATTCTATTCTTCTTTTATTTATCTTTTTTGCGTATGAGTATAATAGTTTGGGGTTTTGCTTGATATTTATTAGGGTTTTTTCTTCCAAGTCCCGTTTTTCATTTTCTTTTGATTGTATAATCTTTTGTTCTGCATTTTCTATAATTTCCATGCATTTTTTTTTCTTTTGCAAGACCTTTTTTCCACTTTCTGATTTTCTGGAACAAGATCCTTCTGTCTCTTGGTATGCATGACTGATGTTTACTTTTTCTTCTTCGGTATATATTTATCCACTATTTTGTTTTTTCTAATATTTTATATAATATCTCGTATTTACCCGTTATGTCATCACTTACGAAAATGTTATCCCAATCTTTGTTTAATTCTTCATTTATTTCTGACCATTTTATATTTTTACTGTAGAAGTTGTATTTTCCATATCCTTCCCACTTTTTCATTTCTTGCTTATCTCTGTTTTCATTTGCTTTGGAATGGACTGTTAATTCTATGACATTATGGTCTGAAATACTCGCATTATAAACTATTATTTCTTTAACATAATTCATCTCGTTCACAAATACTAGGTCTAAAGTATTTTCCTTTCTGTTGGCAGGTGATTTATTTGTGAATGTTGTATCTAGTAGCATATCTAATAGCTTTTCGAATTGCCTCTTATCTTCTGCACTACTATTACTCTCTTTTTTATATGTATAAGTACAACCACAATCTCCTATTCGTTCTTTCCAGTCTACGAAAGGAAAGTTAAAGTCTCCAGATAGGAGAATAGTCCAGTCCTTGTGATTTCTACATATATCATCCAATTTTTCTATTATTAAGTCAAACTCTTTAGTATTAGGAGGTCTATATATTACTATATTCATTAATTTTTCATATTCAAATTCTACCGCTATTAGTTCACATTGTGAGTTACTATACTTCTCATATATTTTTCCTTGTTTTTTGTCTTTCCCATATATTGCAGTTCCCCCTTGATTCGTATTTTTTCTATCTGATCTATAAGTTTGGAACCCTTTTATTTGATCATCATTCCCAGTCTCTTGGGAATACCAGGTTTCACTTATATTCATTATATCTATTTTCTTTTCAATTTGGGTTAGTTCTTCTTAGTACTCTATTTTTCTTTTTGAGTTACTCGTAACTAAACCCTGCACATTCATCACTATGATGGTTTGCGTGTTTTCTCCTTCATTTAATATTGGTAATAATAAGAATTTTCCCATGTCTCTTTCCTGTTCTGGTATGTTGTTCTTTTTTTCATTTCCAGAAATTCTGACATTAAAAAATCCAACTTTTCCATAACATTTGATCTTCCTTCATCATAATTATTCATTTTGTGTCTGAATCTGCAATTTTCTCCGTATCTGCAGAGAGAGAGAGAGAGAGAGAGAGAGAGAGAGAGAGAGAGAGAGAGAGAGAGAGAGAGAGAGAGAGAGAGAGAGTAAAATTTTCTTACAAAACATAATTCAGTCAGTCTGGGAGACTGACGGCCATCAAACCTGCTGACTGACATTTGATAGGGCGAATCGCATGAACTTGATACCTGGACGAGAGAAGTTGAGACTAAATCAACAAGGGAGAAGTGGTGTGGACGGGATAAATTTAGTTAATTGAATTACCTTAAAGCAAAGAAAGGACGACCGGAAAGAGTAGCGAATGGATAAACATTAAAAGGAAAATAAATGAATAAACACATAAAGAGAAAGTTAATCCTAAGAAATAGGGCGATTATCTTTGTCAGGTGATGAGAACAGGACAGGTGACACCTATAGCTAGTACTACCCTGTAACTTGTTCTCTGGGGTCTTGCCTCATATACCTCTTTTCCAGCACAGATTCCAAGAATACAAAGAGAATGAAAAGGAGGAAGACTTTATAAGAATCATCCTGCTGCTTTATAATTTATATTTAACTCTAGCTTCTTTTATATTTTTCATGACGATTAAATTTTTTTTTTTTTTCACCAGGGAGTGACGATGATTGCAGTACACATGGTGCTATTAATCACAATAGTGGCATTGAGGGTAAAAATAAAAGCATCCTTGTTGAGATGAGAGAGAGAGAGAGAGAGAGAGAGAAGAAGAAGAGAGAGAGAGAGAGATGAGAGAGAGAGAGACATGGACAGAGAGAGAGAGAGAGAGAGAGAGAGAGAGAGAGAGAGAGAGAGAGAGAGAGAGAGAGAGAGAGAGAGAGAGAGAGATTAATACTTCCAATCTTTCCATCCACTCGTGTTCGCTGTTCGCAGATTGTCTCATGAATTACACAACGTTTGTACCAAACCTTGAGCACATCACGTATAATAATAAGCCCATTACCATGAATTTCAATATACGGAGGCATCCTCAAACAATGAAAAAGCAGAAAAATTGCCGATGCAGTTTCAACAACCTCACGGCAGAACCACAGCATCCTGTCACCAAACGGCGGTGAGCAGAGAAGAAGAAGAATCATTATAACGGGAAAGCTCTTGCAAATTATACACCGGTACTGTCCGGGAAGTCACTGAACGCATTGAGGTTCCGGACGCGGGAATGTCGGATGTTGGCAAAAAGAAAAAAAGTGAGAGAGAGAGAGAGAGAGAGAGAGAGAGAGAGAGAGAGAGAGAGAGAGAGAGAGAGAGAGAGAGAGTGGAATAGTGGAATTCAGAACGACTGGTGTGTTCATTGAATGGGCAATGAGAGAATAATTAAGGTCTTTTTGCCGGTCTCGTGTCAGCATTGTGCAAGACTTGTTTTAAAAAAGACACTGGGATAAATAGTGTTGGTGGGTAGGCCTAAATTATATATATAACTTTTAACTGTTGGATCAACGATGTAGGTCTATGTGTAGAAAGCTTCCTTAGCATCTGATGATTCCTATACATTCACACACTAGACTTATCAGCAGTATATGGCGACCTCAACACACAGACGCACTCACACACAAGCGCTGTGCATCTTTCGCTCAATTTAGCTTACACTTTCTCAGTTTCCTTGTCCTCCTCCCTTCTAACACTTCAGAATATTATACCTTTTCCCATGTTCATCGCTGTACATGCTTTTCATGTCGCCAAATAACTAAACACTGTCAGATGATGATATGGTTCTAGTGGCTGGTCAGCCACGAATTTTGTGGAGTAGAAATAGTTAATGATACTTATTTTGCTTATATGATTTCAGAAAAAGTAGCTATAGTGCATCATTAATCGTATATCATACCTCAGATGTGCTTAAAACAGTTTATTAACTCATGCCAACTTGTTTTGGCTACCAGTTTCCGGTGTCTTAAGCAGATATGAGATAATCTGTGAAAGCTGTAGTCGTTAAACCCCAAATAAAGGGGACATATTAACGCTTTGTTCGAGAAGTAAGAATCAAGCCAGTTCCTTATTTTGTAGAGAAAGAAGTCAAAAGGTAGAGGGCCCCTTCTCCAGACAAACAGGTTTAGATTTTAGGAAATACATTTATATACACGTTCAGTAATAGTTTAGGCCTATGCATTTCGAAAATACTTTCGTAGTTGTAGATTGTCGATTGTAATTGCAAGATAGTCAAGTAGAGAGGCTTTGTAATACATATATGCACATTACACTTTTATTTTCGCATTTTATGTGTGTTGTATACGCTTCTGTGCACGAACACAGACACATTTGAAATTTGTAGCAAAATCAAAAGATAAATGAAGGGCCACTGACTAAAAACAGAAAGGTTTGAAATTACTTTTAATCTACCTTTATTCAACTTACAACAACTCCCCAGAAATCCAAAAACCTCCTTGTATAAGACGAGTCACATACGAAGGTTGAAAATTATATTTATTTATATATAAAATGATACAAAGATGACTGTCTCTAGGATTTACATCAGAGATAAATTGCCTGCATGATATAGCTTTAATCAACTTTAAAAACTCTTTAAAACTACTAAAACTTTTTTAAATACGACAAATCACACGAGAAAGTAGAAAATGACATTGACATACATAAATGTTACAAAGGAAACGTCGTCTACGACTTAAATCGCAGATCAGTCGCCTGCGTCCGATCGCTCCGGCCGACCGCGACTTCGGCTGACGACCCAGTGCACAACAACTCCATCAATGATGGCGGCCAAACACCACCGAAGGCACAGTGAAGACGAGAGGCCCCCGAAAACCAGGAAGCACACGAGTATCCCGAAGGAGAATGGCCCGGCGAAGAGCCCCAAGCCGCCTGCGGAGGATAAGCCGCCTTCCTTCGTGGTGGTGGTAGTGTGTGGTGAGTCGGGACGTCGAGGAAAAGGATAAAGCCGAGGGACCTGTCCTGTCACTCTCAATCAACTTGTCATTTTTTAACTGTCATTTCTTGTGGTGTCAAGGAGGACTTTAATTTTAACGTAAACGATTAAAATATAAATAATTTAATATTACATTTAACTATAACCTAACCTTTTTTAGGATAGGTTGATTTTGACAGGGAGGTACCTACCTATACCTACCTAGGTACCTACCTAATCTACTAGGTATAGTAATACAGGTAATAGGGCTAGGTAGGTAGGTATATAGCTAGCTAGTAGTTCCTGGCCAGTTACAATTACGGTATAGGCTAGTATATTAATTTACTCATAAATCACACGAATACTTTGATAAATTAATGTCTTTTACCATTTATACAGCTCTCACTTAAACTTTTGCAGTCCTTACGTTGCTTAGGATAGGTTGATCTTGACATGTACAATGCTACCTACAGATAGCCTAGCTATAATTCCTGGCCAGTTATACAATTACTGTATGTATTAATTTATGTAAATCACACAAAAACTTTATTGAATTAATGTCTTTTACCAGTTATACAGCACTCGCTTAAAATTTTATAGGCCTTCAACATGAAAGTGTAGCAAGTACATTTAGCTAGTAACCTAACCTGTGCATGGGTGACCCCCTAGTAATCCTGACCTGACCATTCATGGGCATTTAGTAACCTAACCTGTGCAAGGGATACCCCCCTTGTAAACCTGATCTGACCTGACCCAGAGCTCCTTAAACCGTGGAAGGTAGGGTAAAATTCTGAATGGCCACCTGGCCTCTATGTATCTCGCCATTTTTAGTACTGGACCCTGGGGATTAATTACAGTCGACTCCCAAAAAATAACAGTAAAGTCTTAATGAGCAACCCAAATACTAGTATAGGAAACTGTAATTTTCAAAGAAATACCTGGTGCAGAGTTATTACCTAGATGTACCATTGTACTACCTTCATAAGAGTTCTTGAGGTCATCCTTTGCGGGAGCATGTTTTGTCATAGCTATGTAAAGTATATCTCAGACTTGTGTTCTTGTGGCCTTAAGGATCCTTGCCTTGCTCATGGTTTAGGCTCTGGACATAATTGCCATTTCATCCACCCTGCATTCTCTGTCATTTGTTGCTCTCTTGTCATATCCATGGCAGGCACTAGGCATTGCCAAGAGGTCTGCTGGAATTTTTTCTTAGTGCTTTTACTCTTTAATGCTATGGATTTGCTTTGTTTGCAGTCCATCTGACATTTCCTGTTGATAGTGTTCTTACTGAAGTTCACTGCCAGTGGACGTTCGTCTTTGGGGTTTCTTCTAAAGCAGAGTTTGGAGATCCATTCATTGCACATCTTTAAGCATGGAAGTGCTCATTTTGAACTTACTGCACCCTTTTCCTGTTCAGACTCTCATGTTTTGTCTTGTCAAGTACTAAGGGATTTAGGGTATTGTATGATTAATAGGTTTTTCATAAACTTTTATTTGTTCATATAGATCTATAAATCATATAATTTATGTAGGAATATTCACCACGGGTAGCTGGAAATTATTGTTGAAAGTTGGTAATGAGGAGGTTAATTGGAGGAAATGAGGAGGTTAATTGGAGGTAGGTGGGTGAGTTGGGAAAACCTCCACCTACCTGCTGCAAGCTGGCACTTCTTTAGTTGAAGGATTTGATACATTTGGTATTTCTAGTAATTTAGGCTCTCTTTCATAATTAGATAATAAATTTGTGATGTTATTTGTGTGTGAGATTATTTCCAGTGAACTTCATTGTAAGCCAGATTCTCATGTTTACTGTGTCCTTATATTGATTGAGTTGAACATTATAACTGCTACAGTGACCTAAGTATAACTTGACCTAAAGAAAATAACTAATTTTTCAGCTGTGTGCATTGGTGTGGTTCATAGTATCCATGTGTCTACTATGTTTGAAAATGACAGGCATTTTTCTCATCTTTCAAACTTGGAGCGGGAGATGACCTTCCGCACTGAGATGGTAAGTGTAATTTTTGTTCTGGAAAAAGTGTTGTGAGAATATAAATTCTTAGGAGTACTTTTATCACGTACTATTTTCATTCTGTTTTTATAACAGACTAAGTTGCAAATATGGTCTGGAGTACTTTTGGGACGTAGATATTCAGTTTTTTGAAGCTGCCCAAGTTGCACACTAATATTTTGTATGTGGTTACCTTAGAACCAACATTATCAAAGACTTAAAATTTTTGTGGATATAAAGTATTGCTGTTACTACTTCCACATGTGATCAGATCCAGTACAATATACCCGCACTGTGTTTTTTAAGTTACATACTGAATCCAAATTCTGTTCTATTTTCTCAAAAAAAAAAAAGAACAAAAATTAATATTGGAAAAGTTAATAAGAATTAATTTTGTTTTATATCCCTGAAGAAGCACACAAATTATTTGTTGTTAATAGTTTCTTTTAAGACAAAAACTTGTAAATTAGAATACTATACCCTGTAACTAGAACATAGTCTGGAAATATGACTTGACAGTAGTACGTACCATGATTTTTCAGCTGTTATTATTTTTTCTTATTCTACACAGGGCCTCTATTACTCGTATTACAAGACGTTGGTCAATTCTGAATCTTTTTTGATGGGATTGAATCGCTTGATGCATGATAATTTGACGGAATACCCAGACATCATCAATACACTACAAAGATTCAATTTGTACCCAGAGGTAAGTGATGTAGATTGAACTTTGTTTATAAACATATTGAGTTCACGAGTAAGTAATATAGTACTAAATAGCCATCAGAGATGTGATATCAGAATTCACCCTAGGTGTGAATAGAAAAAGCCAGTTGTTATTTAGTTATCCTCTGATAACTAAATAACAACTGATAACTAAATTCAAACATAGTTAAAGATGCAATTGCTGTTCCTTTTTTGTTTGTGGGATCTACAGCACATATTAGGGATTCCTAGGGAGCTCTCGTGTAAAGAATAGTAATATAATTATTGTTGCAGAGCTGTTTTGTGATCTGCAGCCATGTATACCATCAGTTGACTAAAAGAAATAACATTATCAACACTCATTTTTGGACATGAACTTTCCTGTCAGATATATACTTAGCTTATGTCTCTGACGTCACGACAAAATTCAAAACTCGCGGCACACGTGACAGGTAGGTCAGGTGATCTACATTACCCGCCGCTGGGTGGGGGGTGTATGAACCAATCCTACTTTCTAGTCAGATTTTCTCTGTCGCCAGTTCTGACAACACCTGTTGTTGGTTCCTCACGATAGTTTGATTAGTTTCTCGTTGCCTGGATTGTTTTTGGACTGACTTTTGGTGAAGTACCTGATCTTTTTGGCTTGGCATACGCGATTGTAGACTGTTTTTTTATTTTTCTCTGGTTTTTTCCTAATTATGTCTGATTCTGAAGTTAAGAAATCGGCCATGTTTAGAGTGTGCTCTGTGAGTGAGTGTAAGGTGAGGCTACCGAAAGCTTTGGTAGATCCTCACAATGTATGTATGAGATGTAGAGGGAATGATTGTTCTTTCATTAACCCATGTAAGGAGTGTGAAGGGTTGGATGAAGATGAATGGAAGTCTCTTTCTTCCTATTTGAGGAAGTTGGAGAAAGATAGGGTGAGGAAGGCTTCTTCAAGAAGCTCCAGTAAGTCTCGCATTAGCGAGCTAGAAGTAGAGAACCCTGTTGTAGAAGTAGAACCTTCTCCTGTTTCAGCACCTGCTCCCGGCATTGAACCTGAAGATACGCCTTCGGAGGTGGCCTCCATGAGAGCCACGATTCGTAGCATGGAGAGCAAAATACGCTCATTAGAAGGTAAGAGTGACAGTGCCAGTGATTTGTGCAGTGCCCCCAGTGCAGTGGAGGTTGCGTCTGACCGGCTCCTTAATGCTTCCAGGCCTAGACCTCTTCCAGACTCCCAGACCCAGTGGAGGAGGAAAGTCAACAGCCGCAGGAAGGTTAGGGAGAACCCCCACCGGTCAGGCGTCCCCTCGGTAGCTCCTGATGAACGTTCCCAGGCTGCCTTAGATCGCGCCAAGAAAGAAGTGTTGCGCCAATGCTTCTCTTCTTCGTCTTCGCCCTCTCCTAAGCACGGATGGAGCGCCTCGGAAGCCTCGCGCCCTCTCAATAGAGCCTGGAAGGCGCCTTGCGCCCTTCCCTCCAGCCCTGAATGCTTTTCGGTAGAGCCGGAAGTAGACATCAAGAGACCCCGGAGATCTCAGGAGTACTCCTCTCCTAATCGCCCTCGAGCCTCGTCCCCAGTAGAGGCTTTCGAGAGATCACCTGCTCGTTTTTTAGCGGGTTTGCAGGCGCAGATTTCGGCTCTGGCTGACTCCTTGGCAGGGAGTTCTCGCCGTAAGAAGGATGTATCTCTCCCAGTTAAGAAGTCTAAGCGAGATCCTGCTGACTTCCCGTCTCCTTCAGAGAAGTACTAAGCGCCTCGCAGGCGCTCCTCGGCCGATCTAGAGCCTGATAGACGCTACTCCCCGAGTAGACACCTTTCTCCCGTGGTCAGGCGCCAAGAGCCTGTAAGGATGCACGCTCCTGGAAGGCGCCCTTCGCCAGAGATCCTCTCTCCTCTTGGCAGGTGCCAGGAGCCTAGTAGGCGCCGCTCTCCGAGCAGGCGCTCTTCTCCAGGCAGCCGCTCTCCCCTGGACAGGCGCCTTGAGCCTGGTAGGCGCTTCTCCCCAAGCAGGCGCTCTTCGCCAGACATCCTCTCTCCTCTTGGCAGGCGCCAGGAGCCTGGTAAGCGACAAGAGCCTGATAAGTTCCGATCTCCAAGCAGGCGCTCTTCTCCAGGTAGCCGCTCTCCCCTGGACAGGCGCCTAGAGCCTGGCAGGCGCTACTCAACTAGTAGGCGCTCTTCCCCTGAGAGCCTCTCTCCTTGTGGCAGGCGCCAAGAGCCTGGCAGGCACTCTTCTCCAAGCAGACGCTCTTCTCTAGGCAACCGCCCCACCCTGGACAAGAACTTAGAGCCTGACAGGCGCGACTCTACTAGTAGGCGCTCTCCTAGTAGGTGCTCTCCTAGCAGGTGCTCTCCCACAGGCAGCCGCCCTTCGATGGACAGGCGCCCCTCGAAGGATAGGCGCTCTTCTTCTGATAAGATGGCCTTCCCTTCAAAGGATATTCATGGTTCTTCTGTAGAGGAAGAACAAGAGGCTACAGATGAGGAATTGACCAAGGACTCTTCGGTCTCTTCCTACAAGAAACTTATGGACCTGCTTCTACAAGAGTTTGGAGATGCCCTTACTCCTGTTGCTCCTCCTTCTCCTCTTTTGCTGTTTTCGACTTCAAAAACAAGGAAGACTTCTTCATATGTGAAAATGAAACCTACCATCTCTATCAAGAAGGCCCTTAGAGGTTTTGGGGATTGGCTTCTCTCCAAAGAAGAAAAAGGGAAGACAGTTTTTTCTTTCCCGCCTTCCAAGCTGTCAGGAAAGATGGGTTTCTGGTACGAATCGGGAGAACCTTTGGGCTTGGTTCTTCCCTCCTCCCCGGACTCGGACTTCTCTTCATTGGTGGATTCCTCTCGTCGCTCAGCTCTTCTTTCTGCCAAGACTACGTGGGGAATGAATGAGCTTGACCACCTTTTGAAGGGAATGTTCCGAGTCCTGGAAGTCTTCAACTTCTTAGACTGGTCCTTGGGGGTTTTAGCTAAGAGGACTCAATCCCCGGATTCCCTTTCTCCTGATGATCTTCATAGTGTCCTGACTTGTATGGACAAGGCAGTGAGAGACGGTTCGAGCTAGGTGGCTTCTCTTTTTGGAGCAGGAGTCATCAAGAAGAGGGCGGTGTACCGCTCTTTTCTAACGAAAGGGGTATCACACGCTCAGAGAGCCTCGCTGCTATATTCGCAGCTCTCGCTCCTGCTCTTCCCGAAGAGGATCATCCAGGACATCTTGAGTGCCCTCTCGGCAAAGCCACTCAAGATATGTTGGAACAGTCGGCTAGGATTCCTCGAGCAGCCTTCCAGGCTAAGACAAAGAAGGAGACACCCTCGAGGCAGGAGCCCTTTCAAGGGGGTCCTCCCTCCCGATCTTCTTCCACTAGAGGAACTAGACCCCCTAAGAGAGGGAGGACCTTCTCTCGATCGATCAGATCGAAGAAGTAGCTTCCAAGTCCTCCAGACTAAAGTAGGAGCCAGACTACTAAGATTTTCAGAGGTCTGGGCTCAGAAGGGGCTGGACAACTGGTCCCTCTCGATCGTCAGGAAGGGGTACCTCATTCCCTTCACATCAAGGCCGCCCTTGACTACAACTCCAAGGGAGTTGGTGGCCAAGTACAAGGACCCTTACATGAACCAAGCCCTTGCTCTAGCAGTAGAGCAAATGCTAGAAGAAGCTATAGAGCTAGTGAAAGAGCCTCGTTCAGCGGGTTTTTACAACCGCCTCTTCCTAGTTCCAAAAGCCTCAGGAGGATGGAGACAGGTTCTGGATGTAAGCGCCCTGAACTTCTTTGTGAAGAAGAGAAAGTTCGCCATGGAGACGACGTCTTCAGTTTTGGCTGCTCTTCGTCCAGGGGACTGGATGGTGTCCCTAGATCTTCAGGACGCTTACTTCCATGTGCCTATCCATCCTTCTTCACGGAAGTTTCTGAGGTTCATGTGGAAAGGAAAGATTTTCCAATTCAGGGCCTTGTGCTTCGGCCTATCAACAGCCCCCCAAGTGTTTACGGGGCTCATGAAAAACATAGCAGAATGGCTACATTTGGAGGGAGTGAGGGTTTCCCTCTATTTGGACGACTGGCTGATCAGAGCCAAGTCAAAAGAAAGATGTCTGGAGGACCTACAAAAGACTTTGACAATGACAAGTTCGCTGGGACTTTTAGTGAACACCCAGAAATCACAGTTAATCCCCAGCCAAGAACGGATTTATCTGGGGATTCGGATGGTTTCTCCGGATTTTCGTGCGTATCCTTCCCCAGAAAGGATAGCTCGATGCTACGAGAAGGTCACAACCTTTCCAGAGAAAGATGTATGCACAGCGAGGGAGTGGATGAGTCTGTTGGGGACACTCTTCTCGCTGGAGCAATTCGTTTCTCTAGGAAGGTTGCACCTGAGACCACTCCAGTTCTTTTTGCACCAGAACTGGAGCCGTCTCTCTCAAGATCTAGAGTTCTCCTTCAAGATCTCAAAGGAGATAAAGAAGGATCTTCTCTGGTGGGCAGACCCTCTTCGCTTTGTGGAAGGTCTATCCCTGCACATTCCGAACCCCAACCTAGTGTTGTTTTTTGACGCGTCGGACACAGGTTGGGGAGCGACGCTCGGATCAAGGGAAGTGTCAGGCACCTGGGAGGGGGAACAGGTGTCCTGGCACATCAACAAAAAGGAGTTGATGGCGGTTTGGCTGGCCTTAAAAGCCTTCGAGCCCCAAGTCCGGGATGCAGCAGTACAGATCAACTCGGACAACACCACAGCCCTGGCATACATCAGGAAGCAGGGGGGGACGCATTCCTTCTCCCTGTACGAAACAGCAAGGAACCTTCTGCTGTGGTCGGAGGTAAGGAGGATAAGACTCCTCACCAGATTCGTACAGGGAGAAAGGAACGTCAGGGCAGACCTCCTGTGCAGGAAAAATCAAGTCCTTCCTTCGGAGTGGACTCTTCACTCAGATGTGTGCCATGAACTGTGGAAGATGTGGGGCAGATCTCACATAGATCTCTTCGCTACTTCCAAGAACGCGAGGATAGACATCTACTGCTCCCCGATCTCGGACCCAAGGGCAGTAGCGATAGATGCTTTTCTGCTAGACTGGAAACATCTAGACCTTTATGCGTTCCCTCCCTTCAAGATTCTGGGAGAGACTAAAAAAGTTTGCGTCCTCAGAAGCGGCAAGGATGACGCTGATAGCGCCGTTCTGGCCCACCCAAGACTGGTTCACAGAGGTACTGGAATGGTTAGTAGACATTCCAAGATCCCTGCCACAAAGGATCGATTTGCTCAAACAACCCCACTTCGACAGGTATCACAAGAACCTCCCCGCTCTCAATCTGACTGGATTCAGACTGTCAATAGTCTTGTCAGAGCGAAGGGTTTTTCGGCAAAGGCTGCAAAGGCTATTGCCACAGCAAGAAGACGTTCTACCCTTAGAGTCTACCAGTCGAAGTGGGATGTGTTTCGCCGTTGGTGCAGGAACCAGAAGCTTTCCTTTTCCAGTACCTCTGTAACCCAAATCGCAGACTTCCTCTGTTTCCTTAGGGAAAAATGCGGTCTGGCAGTCTCAACCATAAAAGGTTATCGAAGCATGCTAGCCGCAGTGTTCAGACACAGGGGCATGAACATTTCGGAAGATAAAGATCTTCATGATCTGATAAGGTCTTTTGAGACATCCAAGAAAGTCTCGAATAGAACCCCAAGCTGGAACCTTGATGTGGACCTTCTTTTCCTGAGGTCCTCAAGGTTCGAACCACCTCAGTCAGCTTCATTTAGAGACCTGACAATGAAATCCCTGTTCCTCATGGCTTTGGCGTCCGCCAAAAGAGTAAGTGAACTACAAGCCTTAGAAGGAAGTGTAGGATTCAAAGGAGATTCCGTGATTTGTTCCTTCCTTCCTTCATTCTTAGCCAAGAACAAGAACCCCTCCATTCCTTGGCCCAGGAGTTTTGAGGTGCAAGGCTTATCCTCCCTTGTAGGAGAAGAAGCAGAGAGGACTCTTTGCCCGGTAAGAAGCCTTAAGTTTTATCTTCATAGAAAGAAAAAACTTATGGGCAATATGGACAACCTCTGGTGTTCTGTAAGAGATCCCAGTAGGCCATTGTCAAAAAATGCTCTGGCGTTCTTTATTAGCAGCATTGTAAAGGAAGCCCATGTTGCATGCGATCAAGATCAATTTAAGCTTCTTAAAGTCAAGGCTCATGAAGTGAGGGCCATCGCCACGTCCTTGGCTTTCAAGAAGAATATGTCGCTACAGAATCTCATGAAAGCGACTTTCTGGAGATGCAACTCTGTCTTCGCCAACCACTACTTGAGAGACATGAAAATTACGTATGATAAGTGCTTCGCGTTAGGCCCATACGTATCGGCGGATTCAGTGCTGGGGCAGGGAGCTGAAGCATATCCTTTGTAGTTATTTCCCTTTTTTGGTATTGTGTTTTTATGGTTGTATGGAAGAGGATGCGGGTAGGCATCTCTTTCATGTCGTATATCTAACAATAATTAGATTGGTTAGGTGGTCGAGTTGGTGTTTGAGCTCCTTGCAATGGTAGTGGACAGGTTCTGTCATATAAGTGGGCAAATCCCCTTTGACAAGATCCTACTTGGATTCTACCAAGTAAGTGGATAACAAATCCCTTTGGTAGACCCAAAGAGTCTTTTCAGCTGTAGGTCACGCCCTCGCTGTAGCTCTTCAGGCAACGCAGACTAATAGACAGTAACTATGAAGTCTTCTGCCTAAACAGGTAAGAACCAAGGTTTTTTATATCCTACAACATGTGTTGTTTCCCTTTTCTATGTTATTGAGCTGTCTCTTACCCTCCACCAAGGGTGTCAATCAGCTAAGTATATATCTGACAGGAAAGTTCATGTACAAAAATGATATTGTTAGTATACAATAAAGTTTTGTACATACTTACCTGGCAGATATATACTTAGCTTACGTCTCTGACGTCACGACAGAATTCAAAACTCACGGCACACGCGACAGGTAGGTCAGGAGCTCTACCTTACCCGCCGCTGGGTGGCGGGTGTATGAACCAATCCTACTTTCTAGTCAGATTTTCTCTTCCACCTGTCTCCTGAGGGGAGGCTGGGCAGGCCATCAATCGTATATATCTGCCAGGTAAGTATGTACAAAACTTTATTGTATACTAACAATATCATTTTCATCATTCAAGTGCTACTTTATGATATACTTTGGATATATACATCTTGCATTATTATTAATGCAAGCATACTGTGAATTACACAGGCTTCAGGCACTTCATAACTTGATTAATTGTCTAATCTGTCTGTATCACTGAATTGCATCCATGGCAATATAAATCAGCTATTGAAATTTTCACAGTTATTGCCAGTAACATCTGTGCAAACCCTCTTGGAAGAATTGTCTTCATTCTAGTACAGTTTATCTAGGATCCTTAAAAGGGTAGGACGACAAAGTTTACGCACAATCAAAATATCACAGCGTCATGTTCCAGCTACGGTTACTATGTCCATATGAGGGACCAGCAGCTTCCATTATCAATCATTTTCTTTTTATAATATGTGTTTTCCATTACAATCCTTTGTATTTCTTTTTATGTATGTAATGCTTAACTCATTTTTCCAGGCCCTTATCTATGCCTTTTATGTGTAATCTGAAATTTGCCACATGGTGATGCATTTCATAAATAGTTCTATATATGACAAATAGGGTTACCCATCAATTTTTTGTTTCTTTTCCTTGATATTATTCATCTTCTGTGCAACACAAACTTCCCCTGTAGGGGGGTAGTGCCATCAGTGGACCTCATGTCGTGCACTGCAGGCATTACTTAAGGTTCTTTGCAGCGTGCGTTCGGCCTCTAGCTGCAACCACTTTCATTCCTTTTACTGTACCTCCTTTCATAGTCTTTATTCATCTTACTTTCCACCCTCTCCTAACACTTGATTCGTAGTGCAACTGCTTTGAGGTTTTCCTCCGGTTACACCTTTCAAACCTTTTACTGTCAGTTTCCATTTCAGCGCTGAATGACCTCATAGGTCCCCGTGCTTGGCCTTTGGCCTAAATTCTATATTCAATTGAACACAAATTGCTATATACTAGAATGTCGTCATCTTGGTTTGTTTCATTGGTTGAAATAGTGGAAATGTGAATGAACCTGAATGGATGTATTGATTATTTCAGAGCATAGATACTTTATAGTTCAGGCAGTTGTTGTATTGAAGGAATCTCATCTTCCTGCCTTTCATACAACTGACTCATATTTGTACCTCATGGAAATCAGCAATTGTCTGATTGCTGATTACACTCACCATTTCTTGTCGTAAATTTCCATTCTTTGATGTTCTCTCCTTCATTTTGCTTTAGTCTTTCCTCAATTCCTTTAGCCTTCAGTCGCATCCAGCGTGAGTCATTATCCAGTGGGAACATTTTGTTAAATAACAGTAAGACTGTAGTATTATTCATGTGGGTCAGGTATTACATTGCAGTCTTTGACATTTCTGGTCTTTTCCCTCCCATTCCTTGTGTTCATGTGACGAGAAGGCAGTGCTGAGTTGTGTGTGACATATCAGTAATAGTCATTTTCAAGGACACAATATTTCTCTCAGACAAAAATTAAGTAATGGTGAGATTAATGTATAATTTCAGTAATTATTGATACCCTTAAATATACCACAATTGCTTTTTAATGTGATTGTTTTTTGAGTTTTAGCATTAAAGTTATGAGAGAGTTTTTATTTGCTTATTTTGTCATCAGGTAACGCATAGGTAAATGTTATAAGAAAAGTTTAGAATTTTCATGGTATTACTATTAAGACTGTCTAATGTGATTTATATATGATGTATTTTCACATTTTTTATCTTGCAGGTTGTACTGGGTGGCACATATCGTGTTTTTAATGCCATAACATCGTGGCTGGGCCTAGAGATGAGAGTGTGCTGGCAGGTAAGCCGAGGTGGCGGCTTAGCTCCTGTGGTGAGCTGTGAAGGATTAGGTGATCCAGCGTATTGGTATTTGGCAGGAGTGTGGATCAGTGCAGGTTTGACTGCTGCTTTGTTGTTTATTCAAGGTACAGACTTATGTGGAAATCTTATCGGGGGATTCTTGACGGTGTTGTGCTTCTTTTTTAATCACGGTGAAGCAACAAGAGTCCAGTGGACGCCGCCTCTGAGAGAGAGTTTTGCTTTCCCATGGAGCATTGCCCTCAACATTGCAGTAACTCGAGTATTAAGAACTCCTCGGCCTGTATGGACACGGCCATTACTAGTTGGTACCTTAACCTTGGTATACCTTTTATGTTGGCAATTTGCACAGTTCACCATAGTTGCAGTCGTTGGAGTGGTGTATATAATGTATACAATTGGTGTGATTACACCACTGCCAATGTTGCTGGTATTATTGGGTACCTCTTATGGCTTCCTGAATAATATAGTTCTTCAGTTTGGAAATACTCTCTTAGTGTCATCACCACTTGCTGGATGTCTTCTAGGAGTATTACTGCTATATCTTTTCATGGAGCCAATCATTCAGCATCTTCCATTCCCTACAAATATGGGGGTTCAACTGAGCTTCCTCTTTGTTTCGTGTACAGCGTGCAAGATTGAACTATCAAGGATTTTTGGTGTGGAAGATGATGCTCATATTGTAAATATTTTGAAATCAAAGTTCACAAATTACTCAGATTTCCATACGCTATTATATACCTGCTCTCCAGAGTTTGACTTCCTTCCACAGGAATCATTGTACAAGTTGAATGAAACCCTCCTTTTCCCATGTGTGACAATGGTAGGGGGAGCTGTTTTAATCAACATCCTTACAATAGTGAAAAACAATCTCATTGCACGAATGGATAAAAATAATGAAGTAAGACCACCTTTATGGTCTGGAGTAGATCCTGGGGTAATATTTACTGGTGCCATGCTTATTGTGTATGCCATTATGGCCAGTCTTGTCATGCGATTAAAGCTTTTCCTGACACCTCAGATGTGCGTTGTGGTTTCATTATTAGCGTGCAAAAAATACTGGAGAGTCATTGAAAGAAAAGAAATTCATTTAGCAATCTTGGCAGTACTAGTGAGTGGAATGTGCGTGCGTGGCTTTAGAAACATATCAGAACAAAGATCAATCGTTGGTGAATATAGCAATCCTGAATTAGAGGAGTTGATTGAATGGATCCAATCAGAAACCCACGAGGATGCTGTATTTGCTGGTCCCATGTCTACCATGGCCAATGTACTCTTATCAACTCAAAGACCCATTGTGAATCATCCTCACTATGAGCATGCAGGATTAAGAGAACGGACTAAAAAAGTGTATAGTGTGTTTAGTCGTAGGTCAGCAGAGAATGTGTACGAAACATTACTTTCTATGAAAGTGAACTACGTCGTGTTGGAAGAGCCTTGGTGCATACGGAGAAGTCGACCTGGGTGTGGGATGGTGGACTTGTGGGATATAGAAGAACCGCAGAATAAACATAAACCCTATTTGTGCCCTAAACTATTTCATAGAAGCCCAGCACCATTCCATAGAGTATTTTCTAATGATATTTTTGTGGTTCTTCAAGTTCCTTCACGGTACGTAGAAATTCCTGCACCTCGTTATCATAGCGCGTAAAAATAGGAACTTTGAGCTTTTATTTTATGATGCTTTAGCTGTGATGCTCTTCTGTAGTCATTAAAACTTCTGTACAAAGTTTATCTAAGTGTCAAACTACAGGTTTTTTAATTGTTGATGTATAATAGTGTGAAAGTGAAATCAAAGAAACAAAGATCGAGATGTTGGTGTGTGTGTGAGTGTTTCTGTACAGAAAGTAATTACCATTACCTCAACTGTTAAATATGGGACTAATTTGATAAGGATTATATTCGGTTTGACAAAATAGCTATAGATTTTCATAGTGATTTTCTGTAAATTCCTTACGTTTTATTAAATTTGGTTACCGCATGTTGAATATTCTAAGGACTTCAGAATAATAATTGAAAAAAATTCTCCTAAAGCGATCAGATAAGAAAATAGAGCATGTATCAGTTGGATATCAAGTGAACATTTAATACAGTATGTATTTATATTTTTTGGTATTTATATCTCAGAAATATCTGTGTAGAATCCTTTGTGTAATAGAGTTAGTTTAAAATTGTCCATGAACTATTTTTGTAGTCTAGGTCCTGATAATTCCTTGCTGAAATCAGTATATTTCTCATTAAATACGTGCGTAGTATTTTAACAGCATTGATACGGTACAAGTTTTGTACAATGAATGAGTATAGCTTAGCAGAAGTTCGGGATTAAGAGTCTGTTACGTTGCATGGAGTTTGGAAGTGTTTGAAACTCTTGTGGTGATTATCAGTGAAAAATTCTTTTCATTTATATGGTAGTCCTTCCCAGAAGTGATAAGTATTTATCTACCAAGAAAATAAGTGGAAATAAATCAGAATTGGTAATTTTCATATTCATGATAATTTTTATGATTGTAGCAAGCATAGATTGTTACGGTTTCTTTTATAGGTTTGAACATTTCTTTGATAGTCCAATGTTATTTTGTTTTTTAAAAAACAATGAATACAAATTTAACATTTAAATCTTGTAAGTCTTAGAGGTGAAAATATTGATGTCATCTGAAATTTTTTCATTTCAAGGTCTTGAACCAATTCTTTCGTTAGATATTGTCGTAAAGTGTACGTTGGTTGCTGATGGAGCAGTGTTAGTATTCTGCCTAAGAAAATATTTTGTTCTATTCACTGTTGGTTATAGGTGCTCAAGTATTCTCTGCAGTATTTACATTTGATCAAGTACATACACAAAGTTTATGTATTTGAGCTGGTGCTTTATTCCCTTAGTATGTTGGGTCTCTTTCATATCACAGACAGTTACATGAGAGGCCCTAAAATTGTTTTGTGTCCATTGCAAAATTTGCTTTCATTTAGAACATGTAGAAATACCCAGTTTCTGATGAAAAATAAAGATATTTTAAGAAATATTTTTGATAACACATTTCTTTGTGGAATGGGTAGTCTTTCTGTAAGTATGCCACAAGCAAATGTGAGTTTCATTATAATTTATTATTGTAAAGTTGTTAGAGCAAACTTGAAATGCAACATTTAAGGGAAAACATGTTCCGTTTGATATATATGCCAATTTATATTTATGCAATGATAGACTGCTAAACATTTCCGCTTTCTTTTACTCTCTTACAGCTGTATTCATTGCTGATTTACTGGACATTTTGTCTGCCAAAGACTGTTCCCAAAGCCCCATAGCTTGCTTATTTATATTGTCCTTGAAATACCATAGATGATGAAAATAATGTTCGTAAAAGCACTACATTTTTCATTGATATATAAAGCAGACAGTACTGTAATAGAGTTCATGCTGTGGATACTTGTGGTAAATTTATTAATAGGTATATTGTCAGGCTCCAGTGAATTAGCTAATCTTGTGAAGACTTGGATTATTATATTCTTGGAATTTGTTACAGTATTAAATTCTGAATTGTTTATGATCTTAGATTCTTAAAAGTGGCAACTGATTCAGGGATGAAATTCTTTGTTTATTGGTATAGGGCTATAGTATTTATATCAGGGATAAAGGATGTACACATCAATTTCAGCAAAAAAAAAAATCCATTCAGTTAACCTTCCATTATTTGCACCATTCAATTTAAAAGACAAGTTCAAATGCCTGCTTCCTTGTATGTTAACCACTTTGGTAATGATGTTATGTCATGCCCTTGTAATAATAACCTTTGAATCCATTAGGTGAAATCTTAATAAAATTGATTTGTGAAACAAATTAATTTTTTACCATTTCCAAAAAAGTGCCAAAGTATCAGCTTTCAGTTTACAAACTCGTCATACAATTATTTACACATTTAGGTCTTTTGTGTTTGAAATTTTTCCAAAATTGGGAAAAATGATGGTTTTGAAGTTGAATGAATTAGGTTTTGCGATGTGTGTGTGGCTAGTTTGATGGTATTTTATCAATGAAATGTTTTGTAATTTATTTTCACGGACATTATACTGACCAAATACAAATCATATGCTTAAGCTTGTGGGAAATTCCCCAAACTATTAAATTTTATCGCCATATACTATACCAAGCCATTTACAGATTTTCATAATGATTTTAGTTTTCCCAAATTCCATCATTCAGTTATCAGCATTCTCCCTTTGTCACTTATTTTGTGTAAATTCAGTGTACGTATTTGTCAGTACCTAACGCTGCAGTAAACAATCTTTTGAAAATTATCTTAAAAGATTTGTTGTTTTTGTAAGAATTTTTTTCAGTTTCTAATTTCACTCCTGCACTAAGGTGTATGTGAATTCAGTAGGTTAATGTAAAAAAATATCAACTGAAATATAATGATTTATGGCTGCTGTAAGTAATCTTTATTGAATTCAAGGTCAGATTAAATTGCTTAAAAGTATTTTGGTAATCAGCTTTGGAGCACAAATTGAAAGCATCAGTTTTGTGCACTTGCCCTTGTATGTTCATAACTTTAATTTCTAGGGCTGACAAATACCCATCACTTGAAATCCATTGGATTCCAGTGTCAGTTTTTTGTGGTATTCTTTCATGTGCCGACTGGTTTTTGTTACAAAATGTGTATTACTACTCATGCCTGTATACTTTCTTGGATTACAGTATGTATGCTATACCTTATTCTTACTTCCATCAGGTGAAATCTGGTTGTGGTTGACGTTCCTGGCTTATAAGTTACTGCTTTTAGTGGCTGCCAGTGCAGAACCCTCCATAGATTTTGTAAGGAAAGAGAATAGGAAAAGCTGGGTATCTTGGTATGTACTTTGCTCTTTGAAGTTCGTTGTCTTTCCAGCTACATAAAACACTAAAATCACATAGGTTTTATGCAACCTACGGGCAAAATGTAGCTACTATTTTTAGTTGGGTGGTGGTTGTTAATTATATTATGGTGCTCTGCACTGAAATATGCTTTTTAACAAATTGTAGGAAATATATATTTCAGCTGATAAGGCAACACAAAGTATCCAAAAATCCTCAAAATGAGGTGCCATCCCATAAAGACTGAAACTTTAAAGGGTAACCACAGTGTACTTATGGTACTTTGCATTTTTAGGATTGTTGCTCCCTAAGAAATACGTCCATTTTCTAAACACTTTGAGTTACATTAGCTTTTATTTTAATTGAGAGCATTAAATCATCTGTCATCTTTAAAAAAAGTTGCTTACTAGTGCCATTTGTTAATGGGCCATCAGTATAAAATTATAAAAAGAGATATGAAGAAACAAGATTTATTTCGAATAAGACATTATATATCGGAAATTGAGTCCTAAACCGTTTAAAATTTTTTGACATAAATTCCAAAGCGCATTAGGCTGTGTAAAAATTGGTGTTATTTAAAATTTTGGGGACCAAAGACATATGCTTGAGAATGTACAAAGGTTACATCTGTTGGAAGGTCTTTATGGCCAACATATCTTACTAGCAATCTCCACCATTCAAGCCAGTGCTAACTTACTGTTGCTCTGTCAATGTTGTAAACCTTATTTTGTACTTTAAGACTTAATGCTGTAAAACGTCTTGATAAGAAAGTTTTTACTGATGATAGAACAATACTACAGTACATATAAACATGTGACTTGTAAGCACACAAAGAAATACTAGAATGAAAACTGTCAACTACATTGAGTTTAGCTACGTTTTAAAAATCTTATATTTAAATGTTATTTTTTGGCAGAGTCATTTGTAGAGTTTTTATTAGTAGGGGAGAGTCAGTACACATTACATTAAGTTCTCAGATGTTGCAAAATGTCTCAATTTAATACATTTGTTGTGAAGCAGTGCTGTCAAATCCATTTGGATGTTAATTCCAATTTAAAGTTGTCTTTTCAAATGCAATTTTTTTTCACTGGATTCTTTTTACCTGTATATTTTCATATACAATAATATGCTCTAATCTACACTTTACTAAAACTGATGTGCTTACCCTTTATCAAATTTTACTTGAAATACCACTTCATTGGTTTCATAAACCAATACCCAACCCACAAACATGCACTCAGGTTACCAGTAAATGTGGTGGTGTCAGCTAACTTAGACACTGCTTAAAGCCTCTTCCTAATATAGACATTGTTATTTGAAGATCCTGTGCCTTAGGTACAAGTAACAAAAAATACTAAGTCCGAAATCCCATACGCTTTCATATTGAGTAGCCAGCACAAGTTGCATGTGTGTATGGTCACAAATCACACAAGTGCCAAGCAAACAAATAGATCAATAACTTTGGTTAAAATGCTGCCACTACAAATGATAGCTTGCACACAATGTTTTCAATATTATGTATATTGTTGGTATGCACCAAGAGTTCAGACAATTTTCAGTGAATGCAGTAAGGTATTACAATATTACTGAAAGTATACTCAAGGTATTTAAATTTTTTTTTATTGATGTTTCACTGAAGTAGTAGTTTGGTGCTCACTGGGTATAACTGTATCTCAGATGGTTGGTAGTTTGGATATAACATGTAACTGAACTCCACCTCTTATATTTTTTGCAAACATTTAAGGTGACTCATACGTTAGTAAAAATTATGTGGTGGTGTTTAGTTAACCTTAGGTTTCAATTACACGAAAAAAATACATTATACTACTCTTGAAGTAGCTTTTCCTGCACTTGTATATTGGACCTTAGGTTGAGCAAAAATATTACAGTGAGGATTTTGACCTGGCATTTCAAAGTCTAGGACACTGCACTGTTAATATTCAGGCCTGAAATGTAAAAAATATTCATGTGAAAATTGTTTGCTGCAAGATACAAGACTTTAGGGTGGTGTATTTTTATTTTTCGAAACCTTGTGCATTTTACTAATTGAATTGTAAACGCATTTTAAGCAGTAAGCTAAATTTTTATTTGTTCATGAACAACCAAGACATCAACCATAAGATGCACTAGTATTGCCCCTGGATATTATTTCATGTTGAGTCCTTTTAGTATTTTTTCCATGTATGCATTCTTCCACTTAACATGCACAAAATATTCATGTCCATATTAGTATTCTTTATGGTAGTTCAAGATTCTTTGGACAGTGGACCTGATGCAATATTTTAAATAATATTGACATCTTGCAGAACCATTTGATATTCTGTATACTTAATTCAAGGATTCAAGCAAAACAACATTGGTTTTTCATTAATTTGGAAAACTATTACTTAGGGAATTATCCAATCTGGATGAAGAAATCATCATTATACATAACCCATCTGGATGAAGAGAACATTGTTATACATAACCAAATTTTGACTGCTAATGAATGTATAAAGCTATTTTATTAGATAGTTTAATCAAACCATTTAGTCAAAGGTAATTAACTTGCAGCCTGGCCTAATCAGTGTTAAGTGATTATCACTATTTAACGCATTCAGAGAGTATTATTGCCAAGGCATTACAAGGTGCCTGCCAGACCCTGATCTGCCCCTTTCTTTGAATACGTATTGTGATTGATTGATAAAAATTCGAATGATGCCAAACATGTCACATATCACATATCAAGTCTGTTGCTTATAGTCAAAATGATTTAGCCATGGTTAAAATTGTATTCAGAACTTATAGAATATGGAATGATGAACTCATATTTTGCCAAAGTTCTTATTCAAGTTTCTCCAATATCCCTTCCACCTTCCTAACGTTTGGCTGAAAGACATACTGACCTGACAGTTAGATGGATGGTCTTCCTTTGAAATCTGATCACCGGTATTGGAAGAGTTTCGTTGATAAGGTAAGGGTGACAGACAAGTGGATATGGACAAACGGATAGATGTATGGTCTCGTCTAATGTACTAAACTTGACTGAAATCCCTTTAGCCATGTAGTAGGAGTTGCAGTGCTAAATACTTATAGTAGACAGTCAAATTAAAAAGCTGAAATTTAGTAAAGGACTAATAATAGTAGAACATATTCCCATATATCTTAATAAATTCACACAGAGGGCTGCAAGATCTTTATTTAAGAACAAGATTGAAGTAGATATACAGGTTTACTAAGTATGTACAGCTCTGTAATGTATGAGGTCGTGCAGTAAGGGTGGCATGATGAAGGAAATGTAGGAATTGTGAATTGCACAAAGTTGGGAAAGCTGTACAAACGTTTGACACAAGGAAAAATAAAGTTTAGAGGATTATAAAGACGCAGTTTTTTTCTTCAAAACTGAAATATTTTTAAACTTGTACATATTTCTTGAAGTGAATTTACGGCGAGTACATATGGTGTGAGATTATTTCTTGGCTAAACATGAATTATGTTTGCAGTGTAGTTTTGTACTGTATTGATTTTATTTAGATGAGTGTAATACCTAAATTTTTTCCTGATAATCTTTGCACACTGGACATATGACTTGTATTGAAAAAGATATTAACCAATTTTGCATTGGTTATATGTGTATAATTTTGAAGGTATGTTGATATTGTGATTTTGACCAAGCAAGAGTAGATCTGTGTCTGACACGTAAGAATAAAAAAAAAAAATTGTCAATCTAAGGTTGATAAACTACATGTGATGCTAACATTAGGTTCATGATTGAAATACAAGATAATGCAAATATCCATAGGTATTCACTATAGCATAAGACGAATATTTTTTGAAGATGAAGTTCCAGAAATAAAGCCTTTGATTTGTGTGCCCATACCAAGTTATGACGTTTGAAATTCCAGTGAACAGACATTTGCCTTTTTTTTCTTGAAGTTATACTTTTGTTCTTTCTTTTCTTGAAGCCATTATGTTTTAAATGTTGTCGTTTGAAAACACCAAGAACAGAGCACAGTAAATATGTTATTTACCGTATGTCTAAAGTGCAATTCATTCACAAAAGATATTTCTGTCATATTATTATTTTCTTATGGTTATGATTTTCTGTTAATAAAAAGTGTTCCTCAAATTATTGATTTCCATGCATTGAAAATTCCATGTTAACAACACTACAACACTCGGATCGGATCATTGTAAAACTTCCCAAAAGTTTTGGTTTACATTGCTGATGAGGTTTGATAGTTTATTAACTTCCAGTTAGTTTACTGTTATTAGGTGGCCATTCTTCATGGATTACAGGGTGTAAATTAGAAATGGAATATTGATGACCAGTTACCATGTTACAACAGATAGTTATGTGGAAACAGTAATGTGACTGCAGAACCTGGGTTTAATTTGGTTTTTGGTTTAAGATTTGAGGAAAGATAGAATAATACAGAATCCAAAGAAATGAGATGGCCCCTGTATAGGTCAATAGTTAATTTTGATAATAGGGATATGACAACATTCTTTGTAATGTTGCATCCTTATTTGCTGTATTTCTTGTAAAAGGAAAATGGTTTGTCCAAAGGACAAAAGGGAATAACTAGCCAAAAACATTTAAGAAGTCTTGTATCAATTTTGAAGGTGTAAAACGCCTTTTATTCACAAGAAATCTTTTCTTGTACAGACTTTACTTCTTTATGTAGGCAGTTTACGTTGGCATATGAATTTAGTTAGACATAACTATCCTTTATTGATTAGGTACAAAATTGATTGCTAAGTTTGCTCAAAACTAACCTTTAACATGGCTTAGGGTGGTAAAAGGGAGCGGGTATGAAAATGGTAATGTCACATTTGGCACGAACATCAATGGCCAGTAGTGGTTTATGGGTTTGGGGATTTTTAAAGTAATTAACTACACTGTATTTTGTAAAATTGGTCTACAGCAATGCAAACCAAATAACAGGGAGGAAAGTACCTTGGACCAAAGTCTGGAGACCGTAAGTCAAAGGTACATGTGGCATGGGTCTTCCCCTTGATCATGGCCTTCTGGATCCTCTCTCGTTAGTAATCATAAAACTACTAGTATAGCACTACAGTGAAAATCTTATGTAGTAGTATTGTTATGAAGAACTACTAATTGTATGATGTAACTGACCAGAGTGAGTGGAATACAAAGTATTGGCAGACACCAATGATATTTTGCACAAAATATAATGACATGTAATCATGTCACATTTCATTGTTAATGAGAGTGAAAATCTTACAGGAAATTACAAGAAATGTTAAGCTTAACACACACATAACAATGGCTGTGTTAAAGTATTTATGAGACCTGATCAAAACTGTCAAGTCTTGAAGAAAACCAGCTTGTTGAACAAAACAAAAACAACTATCGTTTCTTTGGTGTAGACATGGAAGTTTCTTCAGCCATTTTTGTAAATAGAACAGTTTCAGCAACTTGCAGAGATCGTTAAACCACACGTAAGTTAAATTAAAGCAAAAATAACAGTAATGTTAATAAGTCTATTATTGCTGGGGAAAAGGTCCACAATTTTCGTGTAAAACTATAGAAATTTGATGGCTTTCGAACCCTTCTCTTTGTTCATCTTCAGTCCAAATAATAAGTTTTCTTTCAATGTACTGTCGTAAACAAAAATAAAAATGCAAAATTGCTGAAGATCGTTGACACCGGTACTTAGCTAGCAAGTGAAAGAGGTGATAAAGAGGGTAGTTATTCTAACCAGGTAGACGTAAAGTTGCAAGGA
>NC_087212.1:4901446-4918599 GCF_015104395.2 Macrobrachium nipponense
GTAAAGTTGCAAGGAGGTCCTTCATCCGGAGGCGGCATTGATTAGGCACCGTAACCAGACTGCCCTGTGGCAGCCGTTACCTGGACAGGGAGAGGCAAGGCAGAAGCAGCACCAAGAGAAGGAAAAAGCAAAGCCTGTCCTATAGTTAAGATCTTTTAAAAACCTGCTTACAGTATGAAAATTCATTTGGACTGAAGATGAACCCAGGGAAGGGTTCGAAAGCTATTGTAAGGTTTGTATAAAGTCGTCCACGAATTTTTAACGCTTATATTAGTGTGGACCTTTTGGAACAAATTATGCCAATGCCTTACTGAGCTCTTAGCTTTTGGGGTACTCTCTGGAATTAGAATTTTCGAAACTATCTAAGGATAAAGAACTTTATACTTCTAGTGTAACAAATACATTGGGCAAAGCTAAAACGGTCCTTAGTTGCCAAACCCCTGTAACCGTTGCTGAATAACCACTGGTTCCATGCAACGTAAAAACCATACAAACAAAAAACAAACCCATGTAATGTAAAATTTGAGCTATAAGAATGGACACGGCAATAAAAGAGTAAGATTCCATATATGCAAAAGGCAATCATACCAATCAATTCAAGAGTAAAAGACGCTAAATACTGGGCAGAACCTACAAATTTAACTTAGAATTTGATCATGTTAATCCTAAAGGATTAAAATAGTTCATTGGGAAAAAATCTTATGTTAACAGGCAAATAAATTGCGAAATATAGCCGATATGGCTTGGCACAATTGTGGAATATGGCCATAGAGGTTACTAGACTTAGACTGGTTGTAAATAAGGTGGAGACCTCTTCCAAAGTGTTGCCAAAATCTGGAAGGCCGTTGGGATGTCATCGATCTTTTTAATTTAGTTTATGCCTAAATCCATTTTCTTTGTTAGGTTTAATTTCGTTTTCTCTAATACTCGCTCCTCATAAAATACGAAGTCCCGATGTGTCAAAAATATAAAGATTTTACTCTGTCCTGAAAAAGCGTATTACTTCTTGATGTTAAGTAATTTACATCAACGCTAATGACCTACGATACGCTATCGATGCTTAATTATACGGTAGAAAAACATGTATGATACCTGCAATTTTCATGTGAAACGTGGAAACTCCAAAATGACCAAACTACAAATGAAATAATAATTAACCATTCGTTTATTAACTTCCATTTTCAAATTACCATGGAGTTGTTCAAAGCTAATGACTTGACAGGAACAAATATTGAACACAAAAGAGAACGAAAAATGCTGCTAATTTTCTTCAAAGTGTGACCAGGAATAGATCGACAAATATTTATTTTACCGTCAACCCATTTCTTCACGTGGAATATACATCACATATACATTATTACTAATTTTGTCTAGTGTGAAGTAAAACTTCACAGATTTGTCAGTAGATAAAAAAAAAAAGTATGAGTGTTTATTCTTATGATCTTTGAGGTTGACTTCATATTTCCTTAAACACCAAAATTAACGAAAAGCCTTATCATTGGGTGTAGGTTTATTTAAGAACTGTAAATTTAGTAACTCACTATGAATACAATCCTATAATGCCATTGATCAAGGGATTGTACTAAATAGGTAAAAAGATTCAGGCCCGTACCCAGAGTTTTTTGTTGTAAACTGGACCTTTCTTCTACAAATGTCATTGCATATACAAGATGAAATACTTGAAAATTTTATTTGTATTAAGAAGAAAAATTGGGTATGCGGTCTATGCCCTTCTATTCGATTAGATGTTATTCAAGGTACTGACTTTGGTTAACAGAATTTTACTTAAAATTATCTATAAATTTGGTGGCCTATATCATATTCCTATTATCACACCTGCATTTCATACTAATAAAGAATGATGTTAATGTTCAATAAAAAAAATTTATATAAATAACAAAATTTTTATAAAAAACAACTTGTCAAAAAAGCAAAAGATTGTTATTTATTACTTGATTAGTAGTGCAAGTACTTAAATGAAGATGGCGCCACTGTTTGACAAGGATGCTAAAGTATAGACCAAATCTGTGTTTAGCTTCCTTATTCTGCCATCCTTGTTTATTCGCCGGTGAACTCGGGTCGGGAGGGGCATTCCTTAAGTTTTTCCATTTTGCTCTGTTGTCAAGGCCGAGATTCTTTATAACGAAGGGGTTAGTGTTTATATGGTTTGATATTTCAAGTTCCAAATTTTATTTTTCTTATGGTGCTCTGCAAGTGTTTAAATTAATATGTAGGAAGTGAAATACGTGTTACGTTCTATTGTGGAAAAAAAGTTAGATCTAGGGTACCTATCCGCGGCGGCCCAGACTATGGCAGTTGCGGTTTTTCTATGCAGTTTTACCTACTGAACAAGAATTTTAAGTAATATTTATTCAGATGACTGTAATTAACCCCCAGGGGCCAGTACTAAACACGGCGAAATACATTGACGCCCCAATACCTAGTGGATGTCATATCCGCGGTTACGTTTCTTGCAGGGTAATTGTGAAGAATAGTTCCCTACGAACTGCAAGGAACGTAACCGCGGATACATCCACTAGGGATTGGGGCGTCCAATGTATTTGTCCATGTTTAGTACTGGCACCTGGGGGTTAATTACATAATTCAGAATAAATATTACTTTAAATTCTTGTTCAGTAAGTAAAATAACATAGGAAAACTTCAATTGCCATAGACTAGGCCGAGGATTGCTTCTGTAGAAATATCAAAATCTTGAGTCCTCAATACAATTTTTCAAAGTTAACTAAAAATAGTCGTCAGTAGAAATTTCCAGGGACTAAAAATCACAACTCCTCTATAGAATTTTTCAAGGTGACTATAAATCATAACTGTCAATACAATTTTTGACCAAAACCGTCCTCAGAAGAATTTTTCAAATTGACAATCATAAAACTATCCTCATTAGAATTCTTCAATGTGACTAAAAATCAAACTGTAATCCATGGAACTTAAATTTTATAATTTACTGCCAATGAAAACTTTGGCGATTTAAGGATAAAGTAAAAGAATTTATCCAATGCTCCAGAACACTTTCGGTTATTTAAAATTGCAGAGATGGGCTGTAAGAACGAGCCTAGTTTTAAAGTTATTTCATACGTTACTAGATTGAAATATGCCCTCCACCCCAATCCTGGACAAAATTTGATTGCATCGTTCATGAAAGAGTACTATGTATATATCCACTCGTGATTTGTGACTTAACTCCTTCCCATTTTAGTGTATTTTCAGTTTTTAATGGAAGAGACTGCTTTCAATATAAATAAAATCTTGCTCTAGTTTCCTGGTCTGATGTTTTAGTATTATCTTGGTTTTGCAGTATCTTGTGCTGGTTTAATCACGATTTTGGTTACTTCAAAACTGATTTAAATAATACATTGGTACATAAGACAGTTTATTCAAAAGCAGTTGTAGTGATTGCCCGACATTCTCAGTACTATATCTGCAATTTTTAGTTCGTAGTTTAGATACTGCATTTATTTTAGTTACGTTAATATCTTACATTAAGTATTTTATCTTACATTAAGTATTATAAGTAGACTTTTTCAAGTAAATATTCCACGAGACGAAAATGGTAATCCATATAGATCAGTGCTATATGACGCCATGCCCCTTACATTACGGAATACCCCAGAGAAGTTGCGAGATTGGAAATTTTGTAAATCAGTTAAACCAGTTTTCAATTTCGCAAAGCTAAAGTTTTTGTTACTATGATCACTTTTGAATAAGACATTGCCCAAGCCTTTTTCCGTAGTAAAGTTTATTTGGACTTGAACTTATTTTTCTTCATTTGTTTAATTTTAGTTGCATTTTCTTTCAGTGGTTATTTAGTTGCATTTCGTAATTTCAGTTAATTTTAGTTGCTTTTCGCCCTCATACCAGAGGTTGATTTTAGTTGCGTTTTCTTCCTACAAGTGGATAATTTGTTGCATTTTCGGTAATTCTAAGCCCTCATTCCGCGGTAAAGTAGACTATGGCCGTTGACGTTTTCCTACTTTATTTTACTTACTGAACAAGAATTTAAAGTAATATTTATTCGGACGACTGTAATTAACCCCCAGGGACCAGTACTAAACACGGCGGAATAAATTGGACGCCCCAATCCATAGTGTATGTAGTATTTGCGGTTATGTAGTATTTGCGGTTATGTAGTATTTGCGGTTAAGTTTCTTGCAGGGTAATTCTAAAGAATAGTTCCGCACGGACTGCAAGGAACGTAACTGCGGATAACACATCCACTAGGGATTGCGGCGTCCAATTTATTTCGCGGGGTTTAGTACTGGCCCCTGGGGATTAATTAGTCGTCCGAATAAATATTACTTTAAATATTTGTTCAGTAAGTAAAATAACTTTGTAAAACGTCAATTGCCATAGTCTACTTTACTGCGGAATGAGGGCTTAGAATTGCCGCATTTTCCCACAGTGGATAATTTGTTGCATTTTCCCACAGTGGATAATTTGTTGCATTTTCCCACAGTGGATAATTTGTTGCATTTTCCCACAGTGGATAATTTATTGCATTTTCCCACAGTGGATAATTTGTTGCATTTTCTTCCTCGTCAGTGGTTAATTTTAGTTTTAAGCATTTTCTTCCTCGTCAGTGGTTAATTTTAGTTGGATTTTCTTCCTCGTCAGTGGTTAATTTTAGTTTTAAGCATTTTCTTCCTCGTCAGTGGTTAATTTTAGTTGGATTTTCTTCCTCGTCAGTGGTTAATTTTAGTTTAATTTTAGTTGCATTTCCCATCAGAGGTTAGTTGCATTTTCTTCCTCGTGTCTATGGTTAATTTTAGTTTCAATTTCTTCCTAGTCTGTGGTTAATTGTAATTTCAATTTCTTCCTAGTCTGTGGTTAATTGTAGTTGCATTTTCCTATCAGTGGTTAATTCTAATTTAACTTCCTCGTGTATGTGTGGTTTTAATTTAATTTTATTCCTCGTGTAGAGGCTAATTTTAGTTTGAATATTCTTCCTCGTGTCGGTAGTTTGTTTCATTTTCTCCTTCATATCCGTTAAATTTTTTCTTCCTATCAGTGGTTAACTTTGTGGAATTTTCATGTCAGTGACACTTGACAGTAAAATACGCTAGACACCATTTGGCAAGGACAGAGTGATCGATCAGCTTGCTGGCATATCGTCGGTATACGTCAATATTCGACACTGCTGTTAGAGATTATGGGTTCGGAATTTTCATGAAGTTTCATATATTGAAGATGGTGGATGTCTTTTGATACAATGAATATAGCAGGCATGTTGCAGACTGCCTTCGTTATGGATGTTGTATGACTCATAGGTTCGAGAGGGGTAACTACGGCAATTTTAGGCTTGAACTGCCGTATCCTTTTGAGGAGTTAAACGAAGCTTTTCGCTATTCCAATTTCTCAAGACTGTTGGATGGCCTTCGCAGCCATATGGTCCAAATTGTATACTTAAATAGTTCTATACATTTTTGTCTATAAATTTGAGCATGGTTATGATTGGCTTGATTCATGTGAATGTTTGCAGTTCTGAATGAAAAGATTTAATATTAAGCTGTCGGACTTGCCAAGTATCTTTTTTTTTTTTTGCATTGTCTATTCCTGTGTAAGTATATAGATTAGACCGTATACACTTTTTTTGAACAATTTCATTGAATTTCCCCAAATCATGCATGAACGTAATATATATTCGGTTATCTTCCATTCTGTTATTGAAAATTTTCCTAACTTTGGTCCAGATTGGCTAGAAATTTCAAATGTGCTCTGCTGAAGGGAATTTTGTTACTATCTCAGGGTTTAATTTCGGATGGCATTCATGATGATGACCGGTGAATACGTGCACATTAAATCGGCTTTTACTTAATTTTTCGTGTTTTGTGCACCAAGAACTTGCTTTAATATTGCATACCACTTAGGTGATCAACTCCTTTCTCCCTGACTTAGGATCTATTGTTGCTTTGTTACATACTATTTAGGGCATCAATCATCCTGATTTGGGATCTATTGTTGCTTTATTATTTCATACTATTCTGGTGATCAACAATGCTCTCCCTAATTTAGACCTTTTGCTTATTGCAGCTTATCCTTGTATATTGTTTACTTTAAGTAAAGGCTACCAGCAATGTTTTTCCATTTTAAATTTTTTGTCATTCCAGTGGAATATTTTTTAGAAATTAATGTTCTACACAATGACAGATTTCTGTAATGTCATTTTTTACAGAATATACATTGCTTATGCAACTTGGAAACATGGAATTGTGAAAGCAAACCAGAGAAATCGTAAAGCATAGAATTTAAATTTCTGACATTTGAATAAATGTGCAAGAGTAATAAGGTTAAAAGTACCCTTGGAATAATAGGTGTAGGGTATAATATTGCTATGAAAATTGTGTAGGAAATTTTACATAACATATTTAATAAGCAGGTTGGCAGCGATATATTTAATGAAAAGCAAGTTGACAAGTTGGTAACAATTTTACTATTTTCAGAAACTGTGGCTGGTAGCGGTTATCATCCTGTTGTGTAAATGGTCGAGAAACCAGATACAGAAAATGGGAGACTTAACTAAGACAGTTAGAGGTAGTTGGAGGTAGAAGAAAAACAGAAAATGGGAAACCGTTTTGTTTGTATAGTGTTTTTACGGTACATGGAACCCGAACCAGTGGTTATTCATCAACGGGACCAACGGCTTTATGCGACTTCCGAACCACGTCGAGAGAACTTCTATCATCAGAAATAAATCTCTAACCCCTGTGGCATGCCCGACCAAGACTGTTGGAGGTAGAAGAAACGAGCTGTGCATCCTGGTTCACAGACCTGATAAGAGAAAATGTGAGATGTTACTAAGAGGGATGGAGGTAAAAAAAAAAAAAATCTAGAAACATATGGAAAGAGAATTAAAACTGTTTAAGGTACAGGAAATAAGGTGTATCCAGTAGTGTCCAGAAACATTTAGAAAAAGGAAAACATAACATGACAGTGGAATGGAGTGCGTTGCTGAAATAACACAAGAAAACTAGTGGCCTACCGAAATGTATTAAGCCAGCAAAGGTTTCTGGTTTCTATAAGCCAGCAAAGGTTTCTGGTTTCTAAGATTTATAAATAAATCTAACTTGGATGTAATTAAATTCAGGATTTAACTAAATTCAGAAAGATGTCATTAGCTTGAAGTTGAGGTAGAAATGGATAGATGGATGAATGGAGGGAATTGCTAAACTCTTAAGAGAAATACTTAAAACTAATGACATTGTCAAGATGGATTTCAAGTGAATGGAGTTTCCAAGATGGCTGTACCACGAGATACATAACTAGCAGCATCAAGATAGCTGACCACAGCCAAGAGCATCACAGGAAATTACTTTTATGCATGTAACCTTACATTAAGATGAACTCGTAACATTAATGAAAATGTAAAGTTTGAAAGAGAGTAATAAAATTTCAGGATTGATGAACTATAAACTTATCCTAGGAACTTTTGTTACTACTTAAGCAACAGAACTATCCCTGGATTACCGGCAACAATTGTTTAAGTTTTCCTCTAAATACCTTCAGTAATTTTTTTTATTTCGTATCTGGGGAGATTCCCTAAAAACTGATATTTAATTTTCGGCGAAAGTTTCTTCTTTCTTGGTCTTCTCTCCTCTTTCTTGGCCTCCTCAGTGAACCTCTTGTCACTCGTAGTTCTGGTTTAAGTCTTAACGATCCTCCTTGTTTTTTCTTGGTATCTTCATTAATACTCTTCTTGGTATCTTCAGTGTTCCTCTAATCTATACATGTCTTGTGATTAACACACTGGTACTCAACATCCCTGTAACCCATTAATAAAAACTTTACTTAGAACACTGTACTAATAATTTGTCAATTTGTGTAAAACATTTTTGTATTGAAATTCATAGCGATTCTAGTCTTCGGTAATTTGCACTTGCACTATCTCGGCCACAAGAGAGGATTAAGAGTAACTAGTGTATGGAACTATTTGACAATAGTAAACTACACATTTCGAAGACAAAAGGTATCACTAGTGATATTAATGGCACTAAAGGTACCTTGTGTTAACTCTGTAAATCAGCAGCAATATTCAGTATAGTCCCACCTGCTTATCTTGCACACATCTCAATTCTAGTGGGCTAAGATATTGTAAAAAAAAAAAAAAATTAAATTCTTACACATATAACGTTGTCCCACTGTAGTATATTTCTTGTCATCGCCGATTTAATTAAAATGTATTAAATTTTTACTTCCACTTTTCTCTCCTCAATTCCTCTCCAACATCCGGGCCTATATGTAAAATGTTAAGGGATTAGTAGTGTTATATATTTTTAGTTGTCCAGTGGTGTAATATTTTTAACCTGATATTTTAAAACTATTTTTCACACGTTTTAGTCTATACCAGTCCTATCAAATTTATACCCTAGTAAAATTAGTAAATATTTATGCAGTACCCACTAAATCTCGAAGATTAGAGATTGTTTTAAACTTGAGAATGCATAGAGATTTAACACTAATCAAAGGAATTTGACTTTCACAAACAAGACTTATTAGAGAAACCTATGGTCACCTTAATTTAAATTTATTCACTACATTTATGAAGTTTAAAGAGTTTGCTTTGGCTTAGGTCACATCAAAATTGCCTGCTGTAACTGTTCCACAAAATCACTAGTCAAATTAAGACAAGTGTTTTTGACTCTGTAATGCACTAGTTATGATGTATAAGAGAAAAAATTAAAAGCTCCAATTCAAGATGTATAACAATCACAATTACTGAATGTATTACCAATTCCTTTGATACTAAAAATCTAGTCATATATACTTTAAATCTTAAAGTATCTTAAAATAATAAAGCAATCAAAACATTATTGGAACACTCCAATAATAAAGCAATCAAATAATTATTGGAAAACACTAAAAGCAATCAAATCATCATTGGAATACACATAAAAGTCCTTCATAATAATTCTTGAATACAATCTCTCTCTCTCTAATTGAGAGAGTTCATTGCCTATGTATAGGCACGTTTACACTGCTATTCATTAATGCACTTATTTCAAAGCAGCTCCCACAAACAAAGACAGAAATTACCTGTTATATGTACGTAGTTCCAAGTTCCAACCCTCTAGGAGTGGAGGTAACAAAGTCATCCTGTACATGGATTCATACTATTTGAAATAGTTACTGAACACAATGAATGCTGTCAGACCTGACTTTGGGAATCGGATAAATGCCAGATGGAATTGCGATTGTGCCCAGTATACCCAGCCCACTGACTTTTGGACCTATGTTGTAAAAATAGACGATGGTGCCTAAATAGGATAATATATCTCATGACTTATAACCAGTGATTAAGTATTCTTCATGGTAGTTTCCACAAAAATGGCTGCCAAAAAATTTCACATACAGCCTACCACCAAAAATAGCTATTTCCCTTCAAGAAGTAGTTTAAGATGGGAAATATCGTCCATTTTACCTTTTGTACATTGAACTTCAAACTATTGTCATAGTAGAACCTTCAACCACGGATACAGAAACAGAACTTAAAAATACACTTGAGGAGGTCTCAGTGAATGCATATTTTAGTTCATTTATACACAAGTTCTTAAATACGTTGAAAACAAAATACTGTACAGCAATGGTAACACTGCGTCCCGTGCTTTAGATAGTTATGCTATGTGTACGTTTTAGGTAAGAAAGTATATCTGGGTGCACATTTGCAACTGATAAGTTTTAATAAATTACTGTATGCTAATTACATCGTTAATATTCGAAATAGGATATTATTATTGTTTTATGTAAGGCCCCGTCCACACGGTCGAGCTTTGGTCGACGAACTTGTCCGATGTGACGTCAAAAGCGGAGAGAAAGTGGGAAAAGTCAGAACTTTGCCGCATTTTCTCCGGTTCTGACGTCACATCGAACAAAGTTCGTCGAGCAAAGCTCGGCCATGTGGACGGGCCTTAAGCTGAATGTAACTAAAGCCCGGGACGCAAATTTCCCAAGTCTGGAAGAGTTTAGGGATGGGGAAAATTAGGACCAATCAAAGCGCGTGGACCCGATCCATGACGTCACAAACCACGCCTTTTAGCTCTCTCCTCAGTAATATATCCATTATTGCCGCCAGTCATGATGCCGAAGAAATACTTTCTTGTCAATTTCACAGCTTACGGCTTGTATGACATATACATTTTAGTCATATCTAAACATAATGCAACACTAATTTAACAAAAAAATAATTCTTCAAATGAGATACACCGTGAAACATATGCATGTTTAAAACCATTTATAAAAGGTTGCGATAACTCCTGGAATGAATCAAACTATATACAAGATGGTAAAAAGGATGGTATCTGACCTGTTTGTAGGGGAAAATAGAGGGAGTAGGCTTACATTACAGATTTCTATTGACGTATTCTATTTCGTAGTAATGCACATTACTTTGCATTGTATAAAAGCAATATGTAAGTGTTTACATAATAAAAATATGGAATGTTAGTCCATATATATAAAAGATTGCTTGCAGGAATGTGATCAGACTAGAGACGCTAAAGATGACGTATACAATAAGTATGTAGGCTAAGTTGACATGCCGTCATCTGTGGTCATTCATTTGTTTTGAAACAGTCCAAGCTCCCTGCTTGAGACAACTACCCCGACCTATGATTCAAACGGCCTACGTGATCTGTAGCGTGTCTCATTTGATTGTGTGTTCGTATGAAACTCTGTCATTTGTAAGTATGTTCATATGTTCGAACTACTGTCTGTTCCTTCATAACTTGTAACAGAGATGGTAGACGGGAAGAACAGAGTTAGCTATCGTCATTAGAAGACCTGTACCTCTTTACCTAAGCTTTATCATGTAGAGGAATAGGATTAGCCATCATCATTGGCAGAAGCGATCAAGCTATCGTCATAGAAGACTTGTACGATCATACCTGATCTTCATCATGTAAAACTTCAGAAGAATATACTATTTTTATACCTTGTGTTTTCTACAAGAACCTCACCGAACCATGAGTTCAACACATCGTCGTAAAGATAATACCGACTTCGTAAGTGATCTACAAAACCCCAGACACTCCATTGAAGATGGAAGTGCAATACCAACCGACTTAGCGTATAGATTATCGCTAGTCTAACATTACCTCATAGGGCGCCTTATCATACAAGGCACAAGCCCTAATAAATATACTGGTCATAACTAGGCCATGAACAGGAATCAAACTGATATAGTCCATACTATTTACAGGGACACAGTTTCAGCTTCATTTATTAAATTATTTCAAGAGCTAATGTGCCCTTAAGGAAACCTACGGTATTGTTGTTTTGGTGATCTAAGTTAGCCTAATGTAACCAAATACAGTTACGTGACAAACTCATCCTGGCAGTAGCTAATCTGAATACGGTTGTTTTTCAAGGTCTACTTGATAAGCTGTAGTAAAAATTGCTTTCTTGAGGTGAATTCCGTTTGCATAAAACCTTCCAGATATCCTTACCTGACTGGTCCTTGTCATTCAATGTGTAAAAATATATAAAAAGTTATTGAAAATTTTTTGCTTATGATTTTTTACTTTTCATACATTGTGTACAAACAAATAAAATGTGATGATAAAATTCAGTATTGAATATTTTTAGCAAGCCCTTACGGGATTTTTGCTTAAAATACATTGTGTACAAAGAAAACACTGATTATTTAATTTATTTAATATTCTTAGCAAACATTTCGTACTGGTCATTCATTGTGTGTGCAAAGAATCAAAATGAGTATTTCACTAGTATGTAATACTTTTAGCAATTATAGGAGTACAGAACACTACCTGTTTACGGAGTTACAGTAGACTTTTTACTAAGCTGAACTAGAGCAAAATTGATGCATAAATTTATTAGAACTGCGATATGCTTGAAAGTAAATACGGATGACACTTTTTTCCAACTCTCTTTCAACAGAAAATTTTATGCACATTTTCAACACGTATCAATTAAAGCTAGGGATAACGGTAGTATATGAGTACAAGGCTATTTTCATCCAGGCTCATACTCAATGGCCATATGTATGCCTTGGATTAAGTGCATAATATTTTTTACATAGATTTTTGGCACTATGCCAAGCACTGGGGCAACTAAACCCATTCAGCGCTGAAACGGATATTGACAGTAAAAGGTTTGAAAGGTGTTACAGGAGGAAAACCTCAAAGTAGTTGCACTATGAAACATTAGGGGAGGGTGGACAATAAAGATGAAAGAAAGAGAATATGAACGGAGGTAACAGTAAAATGAATGAAAGTAGTTGCAGCTAGGGGCCGAAGGACGCTGCAAAGAACCTTAAGTAATGCCTACATTGCACCAAATGAGGTGTACTGTCGGCACTATCCCCCAACGGGGTACGTAAATTTGTCATCGAAACTGTATCCTCCACATTTCTTTTAAGCATAAGGCAATTATTATTTTAGTTCTGCACATAATACTATTTTAAAGCCTGAAACAAAAGGCAGTAAAGTCTGAAAAACGTTCCATGCTCCATGCTTTTAAAACCGTTACTTTCAAAGTCCAAGATTCTTGATGGGAGTCGAAGTGCTAAGAGTTCTTGGCCTCCTGTCTGTAGTCTGTAGTGCTAATTACAGGTCATATATCATTTTTACCATACCATCAATTTTACCATCTTGTATATTTTCTATCCATCCCATGTGTTATCGCAACTCTGTCTAAATGGCTCTAAACACGCATGTTCAAGTATATAATTTAGCCACAGCCACTTGCCATGAAAATATTGTTTATGCAGTAAATGGTAAACAATGTCCATCTGGGAAATGTTTATTACAATCAAGACCTAAACCTTAAAAAAAAAAAAAAAGCGACCTACTTTAGCACCCTAACCAAACTCAACGCAGGAGACGTAACTCCATCCAAAATGACCATAAAAAATTGCAAAGGTGTGCAAAAGAGGACCAATTGATTCCGGCTTGTGCAAAACTAAAAGTTACTAAATTGCATTTAAAATGCCGAGACCACCTCCATGAAAAAAAAAAAATAAAAAAATAAAAATAAAAATCTACAATAGCAACATTAGTTAACTTACCTATAACATTCAAATAAAATTCTCAGTTGTCAACTCTCTAAATCCAATAGTGTTTAATCCACATACAGTTTTGGGATAGTAACCTCAGCACCACCTCTGTTCCTGAAAATGGAAAAACATTGATATAACGGCAAACTCGTTATTCAAAGAATGTTGAATGCCTGTTTTAAGGAAACTACATTCTTCTCTTTGGTGTTAAATACTAGAGTAAACAACCGAGTGGACTAGCTGCGGCCACCTTAACCGTGTTCGGACCCACCTTCAGAAAGAGTACTTTAAACACTTCCTGACACTGGAAATGGGCAATTATCAAACATATCTTTATCTTGACACCTTAGTTTTAGTACAGCGCAGTTCCCTTGTTATGATGCACCTTACCCTACTGACAGTGTACAGTATTTGCAAATCTCATTTACATCTGCTACTATCTGATAGTGCCAATCTGAGTTCACCTACCCATTTCATTGGAAAGTCTAACACAACTACTCTACTACTGTAGTTAAGTACTCAAATGAATACTAGATTTCTTTCTAATACTGCAAAGCTCTCATACTAATGATTTTATACTCTACAATAATTAACATGCATACAATCATGAAATAGAGGTGCAAAAATATTTTTTTATTTAGAAAAATTTATAGTGTACTGTACTATGTGGTATTGTCATCCCCATGATAAAAAATAACTCGTATAAAATTTCGTGCTTCTCTGTAAGTCACGACTGCTTGCTGTCTACTGAATGGAGGCCATAAGGATAATCCACGACTCAATTTACAAAAACCTTGCTGAACCGACTGCTGTATCTCACTGATAACAACTAGGCCCATAAAGTTATTCTGGCTTCCTCTGACATGATTTACCTCATAATTCCGTGTAAAAGACAACCTGTAGATAAGACTAGGTAAAAAATTATATAAAATTTACATTAATTTATCTCACATCTATGGTATATGAAAACTAAATTACAAAACCATCTGTGTAAAGGCCTTACGAAATATTGGTTATGTTATAACAAATACTATTTAATTACTGTATCCTTAGAAATTCAAAATAAAACAACAAAGCCAATTCTATAGCATGTTTTTCCTATACGAGTCACTTACAATGGAAGCCACCGTTTTGTTTAAATTTCATTGCCAATCGCAAACAACTAACAAAAATACACCATAATATTGTTCGGCTGACTTAATTGTTGTAAATGAATATGAAATAATTAATCTAAGAAAAAGTTGTTACCCTACATATTATTACTACGTACCATTAAAATTTATGAAATGTTACCGAAAGAATGGTTGCTGCAAGCGCAACCATAACTCGATGTTTATATTTTCTCAGCTGGGCTCGCATACATAAAAGTTGGTTTTATTAAAATGGGACTTTTCCTCGAATAGCTATTTATTATGAAGATACATATTTCAATAGTACATAAGGTAATAAAGTATGCTGGTGGTTATTGGAGTGAGGCCAAGGCTATAGCCTATCAATAAAAATTACTTAGTACTCAAGGTTTGATTTTTAGAAAGTTAAAATTTATTTACGTAAAACTTCACCGCGATAGGATTAGGTAGTTAATATTCAACCGCCTAGTTATATAACCTAAGTTTTCTTCAACAAATACAAAATAAATCACATGGCCTAGCAGTAAGAAGTTGGCTGTGCTGGAGGAGGGTGAAAATGTTGTTCACATCCTTATTCGATTGTCTGCTTAAAGTTGGTCACCATTCCACCGATAATGTAGAGTATCTTATAGTGTGTATATTTACTGGGCAAATTGCACAAACCTAAGGTAACAACTGGGCTAGGCCCACAGCCTACCCTGATACAACTTGACTAGCCTAACTGAGCCTATAATTACTAGGCTTATCACAAAAACCTGATTTCTACAAGAGTATGGTGAATTAACTTATAACACTGCTTAAATCAACTTTACCTGTGCCACCAATTGCGTTATATCACACTAACTTTTTCACAAAATACTAAATGGAGACAACAGGAGAAACACTATTGGGTTGGTTTCTTTCCAGCAATGACCGCAAACTGACAGCTACCTATCGCGGCAGCGAGACAGTTTCGCCAACACTAAAAAAAAAAAAAAAAAACACGCCAGATCTGTGCAGCAAAGACCAGCTAGACTCATACACGTAACTTTTACTTTTCCTGAAATTAAGATATGGATCGTTTCAAATACCATACCACTAAAACTGAGTCTTCGTTTATCCTATGAATGCCATCCGTTAATCATCTTTGCAAAGACTGCCAAAATTTTGCTACAACTGCTGTAAATACCACCATGAACACAGCCATTTTCCTTTGGAAAGGGTTGAGCCTTTCCTTAGTTTTCCTTGATTATAAAATTTGGGAGCCTATAAACCGTAACGAGCGAATTGTTAAAGAGCCTGTAAGTGGAGGCTTTTGGAGGAATTCAAGTCCATGAAAGCAGTTTTACAGACTAAAATAATTACCAATGCTGAAACCGAGAGGGAGAGAGATGCTAGAGGTTAAATTAGTAGTGTTGACAACGATACAACAGCAAAAATTATGATTTGTCAAGTATCGAGAGATGAGGCAAATGATCTCATAAGCTACCTCGTTGTAAAAAAATATTTGAGCAAAGAATTTGAGAAATTAAATGGGCATTGTGGCTACTACAATTTCATATGTATCTGGTCAAAATGACCAGTAGATTTTACATATATATTTGCAGAATGTTAAGTAACTAACAACAGGATTTCTAGTAATTTTGATAAACCAACTACTTGGAATACTATGCGTTCACAAATCATGATACGATGAAGCCCGAGTTGGAGATGTGGGTGGGAGGAGGGAGAGTAATGAAAGCAAGAGAGACATATAACGTTCCCAAGTGCTTCTATGGCCACAATAATATATATGCGGTGACTCAAAGACCCAGTTATCATACATAAGAAGAAGGCGATTGGGAAAACTGAAAACAGAACTGGTCAAAGATATTAATTCTGAATAATTGAGAAATAAAACGACCTCACAAATATTTAATAGAAGGAAATGGTAAAGCTGAAATTTGATGAAGCCTCGGTGTTCGAAATACTACTGTTCAGGTGTCAATTCTGTAAAACTTTAGACCGATACTGCTTGTATTTGGAAAATATATTTCAAGATCGTTTCACCAAATACAAATAACTTTCAGATTTAGTGAATGCTACACAAGAGGGAAAGAAGATGAATGATGCTCACAGAATAAACAGACATGAAATGTCTGTTCAAACTGTTGGGGTACGCGGCCCTGCAGAGCGTCTCAGACATTCACAGACTGAGACCAAAAATGGAAAATCTAGAACATAACCTGTAACCAGTATATATTACAGGGCGTGGTGAAATCAACATTCTTTTTCGAAGCAATTACAGACATATCTCTTATTTATGAATTATAAAAAAACTAATCCCTCCAAGAAAACCTCAAAACACCATTTGAAAATCTTCAGGATTCCCGCTCGCACCTTTTCCAGCCAAATCGCTACGAAAATATTCAGATTTAGCTCGGAACCGCTGAAATGGCAACACTGCAGGAGAGTAGAAAGATTCACGTGACCATTCCAAGATTTTTTCCCCAAGGATTACGGATTGCGGAGTTCTTGTGGGTTTTACCAACAATGAAAAATTATTCTGGTAATATAAGACTTGTTTAGTTTGAAGTAATCGATTAGCACTCCTTTCCAATTTACCATAATACCTTTGACTACATACTACACCTCTAATACCTTTAAAAGAATGTCATACAGATACACTCAAGAGGTTAATAATTGCATATATCCGAAGAGACTTGGATTTGTCGCATGTTGTAAAAAACACACACATGCCATTAGACCTAGTATGCTTGGGACATAGTCATTCATTTACAAAATGTACCCATGTATACATTGACACATTAAAATCAAAGTTATAGACATATCCAGACATCAAAATTTAATCTCATATCCCCAGCATGTGGTTCTCCTTCTTATATCCCAAGGGGGTATGGATACCCCCTGTTAAGAACCCTAGGTCTAGAATCTTGGTATGTAGAGCTCACCGAAGGGTTTGGTACATACAACCGAAATAAGAGAATGGGCAAGTGGTTCCATATATCGTAGTATAATGC
>NC_087212.1:4919099-4954875 GCF_015104395.2 Macrobrachium nipponense
GCATTATACTACGATATATGGAACCACTTGCCAATTCTCGCTTGTTTTCAGTTATATGTACCAAACCCTTCAGTGAGCTGTACATAGGTACAAGATTCTAGACCAGAGGTTCTTACCAGCGGGGTATTCATATCTGTCGAGGAATGCTGTGCTGCCATCTCTTGTTTATATTTTCACTCCATAGACTAAAGAAGTTATTTCTTTATTTGGTTGTCCTTGTTTGATTTTGTTTTCTTAACATGGAGAGTCCCCGGCATTTCTCTGATCACTACCTGACACCTAGCCACCCGTAACAGTAAGTACTGAAAAGACTCCTTTATATAAATTGTTCTATGTATTAGTGTCTTACATAATGTCGTGTGTTAAGTGATTTGTGTTTATAAGTGTATACTGTACTAATGAAGATTGTTTGTGTATTGGAAATGTCATATGTTAACCTGTGAATGTTTAAAGTTTATTGAGTATAACAAGGTTTTACTTCATTGTGCATTTTCTGCATTCAAGAACATAATTATATTATATAGTGTTATATAGCTGTAAATGTTTATATTTTGTAGAACTCCTTTAGACTGGGTCAGTCGTCTCCATTCTTGATCCTAGACCCTAGACTCTTGGTCCTTGGATCTTATTTCATCCTTAGAGACTCATGATTCTTCGTCAGATTGTAATCACGTGCAGTACTTTTCCTGATCCTGATTATACTCGCAAGATCTTCATAGACCTTTATATTATAGGAGTTCCTGGTGTTCATACATGAAGTTTGTAATTTTGTATGTTTCAGTTTGTAAAATATATTTTAAGTTAATAGAATTTTTCATGTTATACCTTTATATTAAAAATTAAACTAGGAAACTTAAAAATGAACAATCATATATATTTTTAAAAGAACCAGAGTTCATGGATTATAAAATCTAAAAACCATAACTCGACAATTTGGCGCAGTGAGTAGGATGATTTGTTCATGAATTTAATGTTTTCTGTTTCTATTTGATTTTGTACCAGGAATTGATGAGAGAAGTGTCTGACTTGGACCCCAGGTGTGTGTTGGTTTCAAATTGAGTCTTGTTCATCTTCCCTTTTTGATTCTTATGGAAGTAAGGTAAGACCTTGAAATTGTTAAAAAGGAGTTTATGGAAATTTATGGCTGGTTCTATGTCGCTGTCCTGTTGTTGACTTAAAATTTTTTTAAGTTTTGCAATGCGTTTTTGTATAGCGTTAATTAGATGTTAAGTATCTTTATTATATGCTTACAATAACTTTTGCATTCTTATTAGTATACGGGCATTAATTAGTTTGAGTATCTGATTAAATGCTTAATTTTTGTGTGCATTCTTAAACTTATATAAAGTTTGCGCAGTTGTTTACAGCAATACATTATGAATTAGTTTTGATTCAGTGTTTGCTAACAATGTAACTGAGTTATTGTTATAATGGGCTTGCTTTAAGTGACTTGTTCTTAGCAGTCTGTTAAATAATTTATGCGTGGGTCAAAGTTTAACTTCGCATTCATTAGGTAGTGTTTACATTTTGCGATGTTTGATTACTCACGTAGTGTAATTTTCTAGTTGTCGTTCACTTGTTTTCAAGGGAATGTTACTTGGATGTATTTTGTACGTTTAGTTATCGTGTACTGATTTTTATTTTAATTATGGATGTTCAAAACCGTTAATAGACCGGTGCAATTAAACAACCCGGCCTTACTGGTACTCAAATTGATTAATTTGTACAGAAACGGTTAAAGCTTCAGATAGAATATGACGAGGTCCGAAAGAAAGGACCAGACTAAGAAGAAGTCGCAAAGCGTGAGTTAGATAAACTAGAGAGAGCGAGAGAGTAGACGAGGAGAGAGAGAGAGAAAGAAAACATGAATTAGGAGGTACTTAAATTTAAATCTAGTCCTGATTACACTCCAGATCATAATCCCATTGTTGATCCCTCAAGGTCGTCTTTGCCTAAAATTCCACCATTTGACGAGACCGTAGACGAAATAGACTTGTACATAGATCGCTTTGAGAGATTAGCGAAATTTTACAAATGGAAAGAAAATTATTCAATGTTATTGGGTGGGGGGAACTCTATTGCGTGGTAGAGCTTTGAAAGTTTATTGTAGCTTGTCCAGCGATATTGTCAATAATTTTGTTGCACTTAAGAAAGCTCTGCTTAAAGCTTTTCACATTAATTCTAATGTATATCGAAGGAAGTTTAGAGATTCTATTATTGATACTGACGAAAGTTTTGTACAGTTCAATTGTAAATTGGGACAATATTTTGATAAGTGGTGGAACTAGCAAATGTATAGAGAAAAATTATGAATCTGTTAGAGATTTTATGATTTTTGATAAAATGTTATCTAGTTGTTCTCATGATCGTTTCATTTTTGCTAGAACAGTCATTTCAGAATTCGTGTCAACTTGCTGAAAGTGCAGATTAGATATCTAGTTGCTCAAATGAAGAAATGCCGTAAGACTAATGATAAAATTCACTCTAAACCTCATGCTAAACAAATCATGCTAAAACCTCTTGCTGATAAAAATTCAATTTCTCCTAAAGTTTCAAATTCGGTAACTACATCTGATTATAATGTTTAAATGTCATAATTGTGGATGAAGTTAGGTCATATTCGTACCTAATTGCTCTGTGTACAAATTAAATAGGAAATCTGATAAAATAGGTGTAGTACTTGGCCGCGTGAAGAAAAATTGCATCTTGTGTAACTGATACCGATGGAAAGATTTTTGATCAGTCAGTTGAGATAGTTTTTGATACTGGGTTGCAATACAGTGGTTGTTAGAGATACATTAGTACCTTTAAATTACCCTCGTGGCAGAAAAGTTAGTTTATGACTATCTTGGTAGACCTTTGTACCTAAATACAGTGCATACAATTGTTGTCTAAATTCTTTTCTGGTGTGAAGTTAAAGCTATTGTTGCCCCCATACGTTGCGCAAGATGTCATTATTGGTCTTATACCTGGACTTAAACATAATGTTGATGCAGGTTTAAGTTTAATTCACGGTGATGGGTTTTTGCTTCTGATTGTAACGTTAACGTTAATGTTGTAACGAGAGCAAAAGCTAAGAGTAAAGTAAATGAACGTCCTATGTCTAGTAATCTTGAATCTTTGGATAAGGAATATGGTCTTAATTCTGATGAATTTAGGAAGTATCAAAATTAATGTCTTCACTTGCTAGTATTCGTAAGTTGCTTGATAACGAAAAAAGTGTAACCTTAAAATGTCGGACAGTAAAGTACGTAAATATTGGAGATTTAATATATCGTAAGTGCATTGAAAGTAGTAAACCTGAAAGATGTGATTTAAAATTTCAGTTGTGCCAGTTGCAGTACGTAATATAATCATTAAGTTAGCACATTAATCTTTATTGGCGGGACACTTTTCATCTCGTAAGACTATAGATAAGATCATGCAGAAATTCTATTGGCAGAGGGCAAGCTTAGATATACATAGATTCTGTAAATCTTTTCATTCGTGTCAAAAGTTCAGCAGTAAACCAAAGAAAGTACCTTTAGTGCCAATGCCCATTGTGATGAACCTTTTTCACGTATTGCTATTGAACTAATTGTCCTATCACTCCTTCTACTAAGAAAGGTCATAAGTATATTCTTACGGTGATAGATATGGCTACTCGATATCCCGAAGAAGTTGCTTTACGCAATATTGATAGTTTCTGTAGCTGAGGTGCATTAATGGAGATATTTTGTAGAGTTGGTATACCCAAAGAAATCCTTAGTGATCGTGGCACTCAATTAAAGTCTGATCTTATTGTCTGATTAATAAACTATGTATCAAAGCCATTTACACAAGTCCTTATGCATCTTGTAACGGAATGGAACGTATGAATGGAACTTTGAAAAATATTGCTAAAGAAAATTTTGTGTATTGATAATCCCGAATGAATGGGATAAATATATTAATGTTGCATTATTTGCATATCGTGAAATTTCCAAATGATAGTTTAAAGTTCAGTCCTTTTGAATTGCTGTAGCGGTCTAAATGTAAGAGGTCCTTATCTATTTTGCATGGAATTGGTATCTAATAACAGTATTGATGGAGAATTACTAGTTATCAGTACATAATTAACCTTAGAGATAAATTGCAGAGTATGGCTGAAGTTGCAGTAAATAATGCCAAGGTTAGTGCCAAGAAATATAAAGAGTATTTTGATAAAAAAGAAAACCTCCTCTCGGAAATTCAAGGTTAATGATGAAGTTTTGGTTATGCTTCCAAATGTTCAAATAAATTCCTTATGCAATGGAAAGGTCCTATGTTTAATCACTGATGTTCATTCTAATGGTGTTGATTACTATGTTCAAAGTAGGAAATAGATTAAAGTTTATATCATGCAAATATGCTTAAAACTTATCATAGAAGAACTAAGATTAGTGTAATTCAACAAGTAAATGATCTTGTAAACATTCATCAAATTTGTTTTCAGATCTTCAAGCTGAAGTACAGCCTGTTATTGCCGTTACTGAGGATTATTGTTGTGAATTGCCATCAAGAGATGAAAAAACTGGTAATTTTAATTTCTGTGAATCTTTGTCATCTGAAAATTAATGATCTTGAATGCTTATTGAAGTCATTTACAGACTTCATAAGTGATACTCCTGGTCGTACTAAAACTATTTCTCATAATGTAAAATTACACAAAGTGATGAACCAATCAGAGCTAAGAACTACCCAATTCCTTTAAGTTTGCTCGATGAATTTAATAAGGAGGTAGATAGAATGATTAATATGGATATTAGTTCAACCTTCGACTTCTGATTATTGTTCTTACCTGTATTGTACTAAAACCTAATGGAAGTATAAGTTTTTTTTTGTGTGTTGATTTTAGAACTCTTCAATTATATTCAGAATTTGATGCAGAACCGATGCCTAGTATACAATGACTATTTACATAAAATGAATGGCGATAAATATTTTACTGAATAGACCTGTGTAAGGGGTACTGGCAGGTTCCATTAGATCCTAGAGCTATTGAATATACAGCTTTTTCTACTAAGTATGGGTTAATGGAATTTAAAGTGATGCCATTTGGTCTTAAAACCGCGTGTGCAACATTCGTAAGATTGATGAGACTATATTTGTCAGGGTTATCAAATGTATCTTGTTATTTTGATAACATTGTTATTTTCAGTAAATCTTGGAGTGATCATCCTGATCATATTAAGTTAGTTCTTTCAAGACTTCGTGACCATGGCCTAACAGCTGGTCCTGATAAATGTTTCTTCGCATTTAGTGAAATAAAGTATCTTGGGTTATAACTAGGAAATAACTGTTTATCGCCTATTTAAATCCAGAGTAATATTATTAAATCCAGAGTAGATGATAGTTAATATGCCTGTTCCAACAACAAAGAAGGACTTATGTTCATTTATGGGAACATTAGGGTATTACAATATTTATTCCAAACTTTTTCTATTTTGGCTGCCCCGATTAATGATTTATTGAAGAAAAAACTGTAGTAATCAATTAAATTGGTCTGATAATCAACTTAAATGTTTTCAATGATCTTAAAGCTTATCTTTTAAAATCTCCTATCTTGATGTTTGCCTGATGTAGAAAAGAAGTTTTATTGCGAACAGATGCGTCGTATCATGGTTTGGGTGCTGTATTATTGCAGGATCATGATGGTAATGTTTAAACCAGTTTGCTATGCAGGTAGGAAATTAATAAATCTGAATTGAATTACTCTACTATTGAGAGAGAACTTTTTGCAATTGTTTGGGGAATAGAAAGATTTAAAGAATTTTTGTATGGTAAAGAATTTGTTCTTCAAACAGATCATGCACCTCTTAAGTATCTTAGCAGTATGAAAAATAAGTATGACCGCCTTATGCGTTGGGCATTAAGTTTGCAAACCATATTCTTTCTTTATTGGAGTACATAAGAGGTCTGATAATGTGTGTTTCAGATATGATCAGTAGATGCATATAGTTTTTTTTTTAAGCATGTCGTTCAAACTTAGTATGGGGGGGGTTTGTCGAGGAATGCTGTGCTGCCATCTATTGTTTATATTTTCACTCCATAGACTAAAGAAGTTATTTCTTTATTTGGTTGTCCTTGTTTGATTTTGTTTTCTTAACATGGAGAGTCCCCGGAATTTCTCTGATCACTACCCTGACACCTAGTCCACCCGTAACAGTAAGTACTGAAGACTCCTTATATAAATTGTTCTATGTATTAGTCTTATATAATGTCGTGTGTAGTGATTCAGTGTTTTATAAGTGTATACTGTATAACTAATGAAGATTGTTTGTGTATTGGAAATGTCATATGTTAAACCTATGAGTGTTTAAAGTTTATAGAGTATAACAAGGTTTTACTTCATTGTGCATTTTCTGCATTCAAGAACATAAATATATTAGTGTTATATAGCTGTAAATGTTTATATTTTGCAGAACTCCTTAGACTGGGTCAGTCGTCTCCATTCTTGATCCTAGACCCTAGACTCTTGGTCCTTGGATCTTATTTCATCCTTAGAGACTCATGATTCTTCGTCAGATTGTAATCACGTGCAGTACTTTCCTGATTATACTCGCAAGATCTTCAATAGACCTTTATATTATTATAGGAGTTCCTGGTGTTCATACATGAAGTTTGTGAATTTTGTATGTTTCAGTTTGTAAATATATTTTAAGTTAATAGAATTTTTCATGTTATACCTTTATATTAAAAATTAAACTAGGAAACTTAAAAATGAACAATCTTATATATTTTTAAAAGAACCAGAGTTCATGGATTATAAAATCTAAACCATAACTCGACAATTGGCGCAGTGAGTAGGATGATTTGTTCATGAATTTAATGTTTTCTGTTTCTATTTGATTTTGTACCAGGAATTGATGAGAGAAGTGTCTGACTTGGACCCCAGGTGTGTGTTGGTTTCAAATTGAGTCTTGTTTTATCTTCCCTTTTTGATTCTATGGAAGTAAGGTAAGACCTTGAAATTGTTAAAAAGGAGTTTATGGAAATTTATGGCTGGTTGTATGTCGCTGTCCTGTTGTTTACTTAAAATTTTAAGTTTTGCAATGAGTTTTTGTATAGCGTTAATTAGATGTTAAGTATTGATTATATGCTTACAATAACTTTTGCATTCTTATTAGTATACGGGCATTAATTAGTTTGAGTATCTGATTAAATGCTTAATGTTTGTGTGCATTCTTAAACTTATATAAAGTTTGCGCAAGTTGTTTACAGCAATACATTATGAATTAGTTTTGATTCAGTGTTTGCTAACAATGTAACTGAGTTATTGTTATAATGGGCTTGCTTTAAGTGACTTGTTCTTAGCAGTCTGTTAAATAATTTATGCGTGGGTCAAAGTTTAATTAACTTCGCATTCATTAGGTAGTGATTACATTTTGCGATGTTTGATTACTCACGTAGAGTGTAATTTTCTAGTTGTCGTTCACGTTGTTTTCAAGGGAATGTTACTTGGATGTATTTTGTACGTTTAGTTAGTGTACTGATTTTTAATTTTCATTATGGATGTTAAACCGTTAATAGACCGTGCAATTAAACAAGGCCTTACTGGTACTCAAATTGATTAATTTGTACAGAAACGGTTAAAGCTTCAGATAGAATATGACGAGGTCCGAAAGAAAGCAGACTAAGAAAGAAGTCGCAAAGCGTGAGTTAGATAAACTAGAGAGAGCGAGAGAGTAGACGAGGAGAGAGAGAGAGAAAGAAAACATGAATTAGAGGTACTTAAATTTAAATCTAGTCCTGATTACACTCCAGATCATAATCCCATTGTTGATCCCTCAAGGTCGTCTTTGCCTAAAATTCCACCATTTGACGAGACCGTAGACGAAATAGACTTGTACATAGATCGCTTTGAGAGATTAGCGAAATTTTACAAATGGAAAGAAAATTATTCAATGTTATTGGGAACTCTATTGCGTGGTAGAGCTTTGAAAGTTTATTGTAGCTTGTCCAGCGATATTGTCAATAAGTTTTGTTGCACTTAAGAAAGCTCTGCTTAAAGCTTTTCACATTAATTCTAATGTATATCGAAGGAAGTTTTAGAGATTCTATTATTGATACTGACTAAAGTTTTGTACAGTTCAATTGTAAATTGGGGACAATATTTTGATAAGTGGTTGGAACTAGCAAATGTAGAGAAAAATTATGAATCTGTTAGAGATTTTATGATTTTTGATCAAATGTTATCTAGTTCTCATGATCTTCGTTCATTTTTGCTAGAACAGTCACTTCAGAATTCGTGTCAACTTGCTGAAAGTGCAGATAGACATCTAGTTGCTCATGGTATGAAGAAATGCCGTAAGACTAATGATAAAATTCACTCTAAACCTCATGCTAAACCTCTTGCTGATAAAAATTCATTTTCTAAAGTTTCGAATTCGGTAACTACATCTGATTCTAATGTTAAATGTCATAATTGTGGAGAAGTTGGTCATATTCGTCCTAATTGCTGTGTACAAATTAAATAGGAAATCTGATAGAGTAGTGCCTAAAATAGGTGTAGTACTTGGCCGTGAAGAAAAATTATATAATTGTGTAACTGATACCGATGGAAAGATTTTTGATCAGTCAGTTGAGATAGTTTTTGATACTGGGTGCAATACAGTGGTTGTTAGATACATTAGTACCTTTAAATTACCCTCGTGGCAGAAAAGTGAAAGTTTGATATCTTGGTAGACCTTTGTACCTAAATACAGTGCATATAATTGTTGAGTCTAAATTCTTTTCTGGTGAAGTTAAAGCTATTGTTTGCCCCCATACGTTGCGCAGTATGCCATTATTGGTCTTATACCTGGACTTAACATAATGTTGATGCAGGTTTAAGTTTAATTCACGGTGATGGGTTTGCTTCTGATTGTAACGTTAACGTTAATGTTGTAACGAGAGCAAAAGCTAAGAGTAAAGTAAATGAACGTCCTATGTCTAGTAATCTTGAATCTTTGGATAAGGAATATGGTCTTAATTCTGATGAATTTAGGAAGTATCAAAATTAATGTCCTTCACTTGCTAGTATTCGTAAGTTGCTTGATAACGAAAAAAGTGTAACCTTAAAATGTCGGACAGTAAAGTACGTAAATATTGGAGATTTAATATATCGTAAGTGCATTGAAAGTAGTAAACCTGAAGATGTGGGAAAATTTCAGTTAGTTGTGCCAGTTCAGTACCGTAATATAATCATTAAGTTAGCACATGAATCTTTATTGGCGGGACACTTTTCATCTCGTAAGACTATAGATAAGATCATGCAGAAAATTCTATTGGCCGAGGGCAGCTTAGATATACATAGATTCTGTAAAATCTTGTCATTCGTGTCCAAAGTTCAGCAGTAAACCAAAGAAAGTACCTTTAGTGCCAATGCCATTGTGAATGAACCTTTTTCACGTATTGCTATTGATCTAATTGGTCCTATCACTCCTTCTACTAAGAAAGGTCATAAGTATATTCTTACGGTGATAGATATGCTACTCGATATCCCGAAGCAGTTGCTTTACGCAATATTGATAGTTTCTGTAGGCTGAGGCATTAATGAGATATTTTGTAGAGTTGGTATACCCAAAGAAATCCTTAGTGATCGTGGCACTCAATTAAAGTCTGATCTTATGTCTGAAATTAATAAACTATTATGTATCAAAGCCATTTACACAAGTCCTTATGCATCTTGTAACGGAATGGAACGTATGAATGGAACTTTGAAAAATATGCTAAAGAAAATTTGTATTGACAATCCGAATGAATGGGATAAGTATATTAATGTTGCATTATTTGCATATCGTGAAATTCCAAAATGATAGTTTAAAGTTGTCCTTTTGTTTGAATTGCTGTACGGTCGAAATGTAAGAGGTCCATTATCTATTTTGCATGAATTGGTATCTAATAACAGTATTGATGGAGAATTAAACTAGTTATCAGTACATAATTTACCTTAGAGATAAATTGCAGAGCATGGCTGAAGTTGCAGTAAATAATGCCAAGGTTATGCCAAGAAATATAAAGAGTATTTTGATAAGAAAACCTCCTCTCGGAAATTCAAGGTAATGATGAAGTTTTGGTTATGCTTCCAAATAGTTCAAATAAATTCCTTATGCAATGGAAAGGTCATATGTAATCACTGATGTTCAATCTAATGGTGTTGATTACTATGTCAAAGTAGGAAATAGATTAAAGTTATATCATGCAACTATGCTTAAAACTTATCATAGGAGAACTAAGATTAGTGTAATTCAACAAGAAGTAAATTATCTTTTAAATTCATCAAATTTGTTTTCAGCTCTTCAAGCTGAAGTACAGCCTGTTATTGCCGTTACTGAGATTATTGTTGTGATTGCCATCAAGAGATGAAAACTCTGGTAATTTTAATTTCTGTGAATCTTTGTCATCTGATAAAATTAATGATCTTGAATGCTTATTGAAGTCATTCACAGACTTTCATAAGTGATACTCCTGGTCGTACTAAACTATTTCTCAATAATGTAAAATACAAAGTGATGAACAATCAGAGCTAAGAAACTACCCAATTCCTTTAAGTTTGCTCGATCAATTTTAATTAAGGAGGTAGATAGGAATGATTAATATGGATATTATTCAACCTTCGACTTCTGATTATTGTTCACCTGTTATTGTACGAAAACCTAATGGAAGTATACGTTTATGTGTTTTATTTAGAACTCTTAATAAATATTCAGAATTTGATGCAGAACCGATGCCTAGTAAATAAATGACTATTTACATAAAAATGAATGGCGATAAATATTTTACTGAATTAGACCTGTGTAAGGGGTACTGGCAGGTTCCATTAGATCCTAGAGCTATGAAATATACAGCGTTTTCTACTAAGTAAGGGTTAATGGAATTTAAAGTGATGCCATTTGGTCTTAAAACCGCGTGTGCAACATTCGTAAGATTGATGAGACTAGTATTGTCAGGGTTATCAAATGTACTTGTTTATTTGATAACATTGTTATTTTTCAGTAAATCTTGAGTGATCATCCTGATCATATTAAGTTAGTTCTTTCAAGACTTCGTGACCATGGCCTAAAATGACAGCTGGTCCTGATAAATGTTCTTCGCATTCAGTGAAATAAAGTATCTTGGGTATAAACTAGGAAATAACTGTTTATCGCCTATTAAATCCAGAGTAGATATTATTAAATCCAGAGTAGATGATATTGTTAATATGCCTGTTCCAACAACAAAGAAGGACTTAAGTTTATTTATGGGAACATTAGGATATTACAATAGATTTATTCCAAACTTTTCTATTTTGGCTGCCTTAATGATTTATTGAAGAAAAACTGTAGTAATCAATTAAATTGGTCTGATAATCAACTTAAATGTTTCAATGATCTTAAAGCTTATCTTTTAAAATCTATCTTTGTTGCTGATGTAGAAAAGAAGTTTTTTTTATTTGCGAACAGATGCGTCGTTCATGGTTTGGGGTGGGGGGGGGGGTGCTGTTATATTGCAGGATCATGATGGTATGTTTAACCAGTTTGCTTATGCAGGTAAAAAGAAAATTAAATAAATCTGAATTGAATTACTCTACTATTGAGAGAGAACTTTTTGCAATTGTTTGGGGAATAGAAAGATTTAAAAGAATTTTTGTATGGTAAAGAATTTGTTCTTCAAACAGATCATGCACCTCTTAAGTATCCTTAACAGTATGAAAAATAAGAATGACCCGCCTTATGCGTTGGGCATTAAGTTTGCAACCATATTCTTTCTTTATTAAGTACATAAGAGGGTCTGATAATGTGTTCAGATATGATCAGTAGATGCATATAGTTTTTTTTTTTAAGCATGTCGTTCAAACTTAGTAGGGGGGTTTGTCGAGGAATGATGTGCTGCCATCTCTTGTTTATATTTTCACTCCATAGACTAAAGAAGTTATTTCTTTATTTGGTTGTCCTTGTTTGATTTTGTTTTCTTAACATAGTCCCCGACATTTCTCTGATCACTACCCGACACCTAGCCACCCGTAACAGTAAGTACTGAAAAGACTCCTTTATATAAGTTGTTATATGTATTAGTGTCTTATATAATGTCGTGTGTTAAAGTGATTTAGTGTTTTATAGTGTTATACTGTATAACTAATGAAGATTTGTGTATTGGAAATGTCATATGTTAACCTATGAGTGTTTAAAGTTTATAGAGTATAACAAGGTTTTACTTAATTGTGCATTTTCTGCATTCAAGAACATAAATATATTAGTGTTATATAGCTGTAATGTTTATATTTTGCTGAAACTCCTTCCGACTGGGTCAGTCGTCTCCATTCTTGATCCTAGACCCTAGACTCTTGGTCCTTGGATCTTATTTCATCCTTAGAGACTCATGATTCTTCGTCAGATTGTAATCACGTGCAGTACTTTTCCTATCCTGATTATACTCGCAAGATCTTCAATAGACCTTTATATTATAGGAGTTCCTGGTGTTATACATGAAGTTTGTTAATTTTGTATGTTTCAGTTTGTAAATATATTTTTTAAGTTAATAGAATTTTTCATGTATATACCTTTATATTAAAAATTAAACAAGGAAACTTAAAAAAAAAATGAACAATCATATATTTTTTAAAAGAACCAGAGTTCATGGATTATAAAATCCAAAAACCATAACTCGACAATATCCCATGCGGGTATGAGAAGGAGAACCACATGCTGGGGGTATGAGACTTGATGTCTGGATATGTGTGTTTGATTTTAATGTGTCAATGTATACATGGGTACATTTTGTAATTGAATGACTGTCCCAAGCATACAAGGTATAATGGCACGAATGTGTTATGACATGTGACGAATCCAAGTCTCTCCGGATATATGTAATTATTAACCTCTTGAGTGTATCTCTATGACATTCTTCTAAAGGTATTAGAGGTGCAGTATGTAGTACAAAGGTATTATGGTAAATTGGAAATGTGCTAATTGATATACCTCAAACTAAATAAGTCTTAGATTACGGAATACTTCCATTGCTGGTAAAACCCACAAGAACTCCGCAGTCCGTAATCCTTGGGAAAATCTTGGAATGGTCACGTGACTCTTTCTACACACTTGCAGTGTTGCCATTTCAGCTCTTTCAAGCAAAATCTTAATGTTTGTAGCGATTTGGGTGGAAAATTTGCGAGCGGGAATCCTGAAGATTTCTAATGGTGTTTTGAGGTTTTCTTGGAGGGATTAGTTTTTATAATTCATAAGTAATAGATGTGCCTGTAATTGCTTCGAAAAAGAATGTTGATTTCACCACGCCCTGTAATATATATTGGTTACAGGTTCTAGATTTTCCATTTTTGGTCTCAGTCTCTGAATGTCTGAGACGCTCTGCTGGGCCGCGTACCCCAACAGTTTTACAGACATTTCATGGCTGGTTATCTGTGAGCATCATTCATCTTCTTTCCCTCTGGTGTAGCATTCACTAAATCTGAAAGTTATTTGTATATCGTGAAACTATCTTGAAATATATTTTCCAAATACAAGCAGTATCGGTCTAAAGTCTTACAGAATTGACACCTTAACAGTAGTAGTTCGAACACTGAGGCTTCATCAAATTTCAGCTTTACCATTTCCTTCTATTAAATATTTGAGGTAGTTTTTATTTCTCAATTATTCATTAATATCTGTGACCAGTTATGTTTTCAGTTTTCCCAGTCGCCTTCTTCTTATGTATGATTACTGGTTCTGTGAGTCACCGCATATATATTATTGTGGCCATAGAAGCACTTGGGAACGTTATGTCTCTCTTACTTTCATTACTCTCCCTCCTTCCACCCCATCTCCAACTCGGGCTTCATCGTATCATGTTTGTGAACGCATAGTATTCCAAGTAGCTGGTTTATCAAAATTACTAGAGATCCTGTTAGTTACTTAACATTCTGCAAATATATATGTAAACTCTACTGGTCATTTTGACCAGATACATATGAAATTGTAGTAGCCACAATGCCCATTTAATTAATCAAATTCTTTGCTCAAATATTTTTTTACGAGGTAGCTTATGAGATCATTTGCCTCATCTTTCGATACTTGACAAATCATAATTTTTGCTGTTGTATCGTTGTCAACATTACTATTTAACCTATAGCATCTCTCCCTCTCGGTTTCAGCATTGGTAATTATTTGAGTCTGTAAAACTGCTTTCATGGACTTTAATTCCTCCAAAAGCCTCCACTTACACGCTCTTTTCTTTAACAATTCGCTCGTTACGGTTTATAGCTCCAAATTTATAATCAAGGAAAACTAAGGAAAGGCTCAACCCTTTCCCAAAGGAAAATGGCTGTGTTCATGGTGGTATTTACAGCAGTTGTAGCAAAATTTTGGCAGTCTTTGCAAAGATGATTAACGGATGGCATTCATAGGATAAACGAAGAGACTCAGTTTTAGAAAGTGGTATGGTATTTGTATGGTATTTGAAACGATCATATCTTAATTTCAGGAAAAGTAAAAGTTACGTGTATGAGTCTAGCTGGTCTTTGCTGCACAGATCTGGCGTGTTTTTTTTTTTTTAGTGTTGGCGAAACTGTCTCGCTGCCGCGATAGGTAGCTGTCAGTTTGCGGTCATTGCTGAAAGAAACCAACCCATTTAGTGTTTCTCCTGTTGTCTCCATTTAGTATTTTGTGAAAAAGTTAGTGTGATATAACGCAATTGGTGGCACAGGTAAAGTTGATTTAAGTAGTGTTATAAGTTTATTCGCCATACTCTTGTAGAAAATCAGGTTTTTTGTTTTTTGTGATAAGCCTAGTAATTATAGCTTAGGCTAGTCAAGTTGTATCAGGGGTAGGCTGTGGGCCTAGCCCAGTTGTTACCTTAGGTTTGTGCAATTTGCCCAGTAAATATACACACTAAGATACTCTACATTATCGGTGGAATGGTGACCAACTTTAAGCAGACAATCGAATAGTATGTGAACAACATTTTCACCCTCCTCCAGCACAGCAACTTCTACTGCTAGGGCCATGTGATTTATTTTGTATTTGTTGAAGAAAACTTAGGTTATATAACTAGGCGGTTGAATATTACTACCTAATCCTATCGCAGTGAAATTTTACGTAAATAAATTTTAGTAACTTTCTAAAAATCAAACCTTGAGTACTAAGTGATTTTTATTGATAGGCTATAGCCTTGGCCTCACTCCATTAACCACCAGCATACTTTATTACCTTATGTACTATTGAAATATGTATCTTCATAATAAATAGCTATTCGAGGAAAAGTCCCATTTTAATGAAACCAACTTTTATGTATGAGAGCCCAGCTGAGAAAATATAAACGTAGAGTTATGGTTGCGCTTGCAGCAACCATTCTTTCGGTAACATTTCATAAATTTTAATGGTACGTAGTAATAATATGTAGGGTAACAACTTTTTCTTAAAGATTAATTATTTCATATTCATTTACAACAATTAAGTCAGCCGAACAATATTATGGTGTATTTTTGTTAGTTGTTTGCGATTGGCAATGAAATTTAAACAAAACGGTGGCTTCCATTGTAAGTGACTCGTATAGGAAAAACATGCTTAGAATTGGCTTTGTTGTTTTATTTTGAATTTCTAAGGATACAGTAATTAATAGTATTTGTTATAACATAACCAATATTTCGTAAGGCCTTTACACAGATGGTTTTGTAATTTAGTTTTCATATACCACAGATGTGAGATAAATTAATGTAAATTTTATATAATTTTTTACCTAGTCTTATCTACAGGTTGTCTTTTACACGGAATTATGAGGTAAATCATGTCGGAGGAAGCCAGAATAACTTATGGGCCTAGTTATCAGTTGAGATACATCAGTCGGTTCAGCACGGTTTTTTGTAAATTGAGCCATGGATTATCCTTATGGCCTCCATTCAGTAGACAGCAAGCAGTCGATGGACATACAGAGAGCAGGAAAATTTTATACCAGTTATTTATTATCATGGGGATGATACCACAGTACAGTATACTATAAATTTTTCTAAAACATTTTTGCACCTCTTATTTCATAATTGTATGCATGTTAATTATTGTAGAGTATAAAATCATTAATATGAGAGCTTTGCAGTATTAGTAGAAAGAATTTAGTATTCATTTGAATACTTTACTGCAGTAGTAGAGTAGTTGTCACTTTCCAATGAAATGGGTAGGTGAACTCAGATTGGCACTATCAGATAGTAGCAGATGTAAATGAGATTTGCAAATACTGTACACTGTCAGTAGGGTAAGCTGCATCATAAGGGAACTGCGCTGTACTAAACTAAGGTGTCAAGATAAAGATATGTTTGGTATTGCCCATCTCCGGTGTCGGGAAGTGTTAAAGTACTTTTTTCTGAAGGTGGGTCCGAACACGGTTAAGGTGGCCGCATCTAGTTCCACTATTGTTTACCCTAGTATTTAACACCAAAGAGAAGAATGCAGTTACCTTAAAACAGACATTCAACATTCTTTGGATAACGAGTATGCCGTTATATCAATGTTTTTCCATTTTCAGGAACAGAGGTGGTGCTGAGGTTACTATCCCAAACCTGTGTGTGGAGTAAACATGATTGGATTTAGAGTTGACAACTGCGAATTTTATTTAAATGTTATAGGTAAGATAACTGTAATGTTCCTATTGTAGATTTTTAATGTTTTGTTTCATGGAGGTGGTCTTAGCATTTTAAATGCAATTTAGTAACTTAGTTTTGCACAAGCTGGAACCAATTCGTCCTCTCGCACTTTTGCCATTTTTTTTATGGTCATTTTGGATTGAGTTATGTCTTCTGTGTTGAGTTTGGTTAGGATGCTAAAGTAGGTAGTCTTTTAAGGTCGAGGTCTTTATTGATATAAACATTCACCAGATGGAAATTATTTATTTACCCCCATGTTTGGGAAACCTGTAAGGATTGCCGGGGTTAACTTGCATATTTGTTAGGCTTTCACCTAACTACTAATTTTCATATATTTCCTATTTATACTAATTATCCTTGGTTCCTATTTGTTTTTCCAAGAGTATTGTGGAACAGTTATTAATTTGTCCAAAACATGATGGAACAATGAGTATTCTTTGTTGATTAGTTGAACTAAAGTTTGCAGTTTCCTGTACAGTATTTTGTTTTTCTAAGTATTTAAGAACTTGTGTAAAAATGAACAACAATATGCATTCACCGAGACCCCAAAATGTATTTTTTAAGATGTCTGTTTCTGTATCGGTGGTTGAAGGTTCTACTATGACGACAGTAGTTTGAATTTAAAGGTACAAAAGGTAAAATGGACGATATATGCCATCTTAAAAGACTTCTTGAAGGGAAACTAGCCATTTTTGGTAGTAGGCTGTGAAATGTTTTGCCAGCCAGTTATATTTGAGGAAACTACCATGAATACTTAATCACTGATTATAAGTCATGAGATATATTATCCTATTTAGGCACCATCGTGTAATTTTAATTCAACGTAGGTCCAAAAAGTCGGTGGGCTGAGTATACTGGGTCACAATCACAATTCCATCTGGCATTTATCAGATTCCCAGCCCAGTCAGGTCTGACAGCATTCATTGTCTTCAGTAACCATTTCAAATCGTCTGAATCCATGTACAGGATGACTTGGTTACCCCTCCACTCCTAGAGGGTTGGAACTTGGAACTACATATAACAGGTAATTTTCTGCAACCAGTTTGTGGGAGCTGCTTTGAAATAAGTGCTTAATGAATTGCAGTGTATACGTGCCTATACATATGCAATGGACTCTCTCTCTCTCTCTCTCTCTCTCTCTCTCTCACACACACACACACACACACTCAATTATTAGTGTGTGTGTTGTATTCAAGAATTTTTATTTGAAGGACATTGATGTGTTTTCCAATGATGATTTGATTGCTTTATTATTTGTGTTTTCCAATATTGTTTTGATTGCTTTATTATTTTTTAAGATATTTTTACGATTTAAGGTATGGCATTTTTAGTATCTTAAAGGAAATTGGTAACACATTCAGTAATTGTACAAATAGGTTGTGATTATGCATTTTGAATTGGAGCTTTTAATTATTTCTTTACTAACTAATGTTAAACATCATAGCTAACTAGTGCATTACATAGTCAAAAACACTTGTCAAATTAAGACATTCCTTTGATTGGTGATTTTGTGGAACAGTTACAGCAGGCAATTTTGATGTGACCTAAGCCAAAGCAAACTCTTTAAACTTCATAAATGTAGTGAATAAATTCAAATTAAGGTGACCATAGGTTTCTCTAATAAGTCAAACAAAAGTCAAATTCCTTTAATCAGTGTTATCTCGATGCATTCTCTAATAAGTCTTGTTTGTTGTCAAAAGTCAAATTCCTTTGATCAGTGTTAAATCTCAATGCATTCTCAAGCTTAAAACAATCTCTAATCTTTCAGAGATTTAGTGGGTACTGCATAAATATTTACTAATTTTACTAGTGTATAATTCTTAGATAGGAACTGGTTTCTACTAAACCTGCTTTATATAAATATTTAGTTTATTAATTTTAAAATATCCAGTGGTATTAAAAATTTTACACCACTGGTCAACTTATATTTTAAAACTGAACATTTTACTGATAAGCCCAGATGCTGGAGAGGAATTGAGAAGAAACGTGGATGCAAAAATTTAATACATTTTAATTAAATCGGCGATGACAAGTATGTATACTACAGTGGGACTAGTATACAATGTTTGTGTAGTAATTCTATTTTTTTTTTTTTTTTTTACAATATCTCAGCCCACTAGAAGCGAGATGTATGCAAGACAAGCAGATGGGACTACAATGAATATTGTACTTAGTAAACTGCTGATTTACAGAGATGACAAGGTACCTTTAGTGCAATTAATATCACTAGTAAAACTTTTTGTCTTCGAAATGTGTAGTTTACTATATTTATTAAATAATTCCATACACTAGTTCCTCCTAAACCTCTCTTCTGGCTAAGATAGTCCAAGTCCAAATTACCGAAGACTAGAATTGCTATGAATTTCAATACAAAAATGTTTAACTACACAAATGGAAAAATTATTAGTACAATATTCTAAGTAATGGTATTTTAGTAATTAGTTTTCCTCTTTGGTACCCAACATCCCTGTAAATCATTAATAAAATCACAAGACATGGCGTTATAGACTAGAGGATCACTGAAGATACCAAGAAAGAGGAGACAAGAGTATTAATGAAGAAACCAAGAAAAAACTAAGGATCGTTAAGCCTTAAAACCAGAGGAATTATGGGTGACAAGAGGATCACTGAGGAGATCAAGAAAGAGGAGAGAAGACCAAGAAAGAAGGAAAGATCGCCGAAATTCAAAAACCAGAGTAATTAAGGGATCACCCCAGATATCAAGAAGAAATAAGAAAATCACTGAAGGTACCCAGAAGTTCTGAAGAAAGCAGAATTGTTGCAGGTAATCCAGGGCCTGTAAATTATGGTCCTGTTAATTAAAGTAGTAACAGGTTAAATACTGTACTAAAAATTTGGGGTTGACGAAATAAATTTTATTTAACTCACTCATTCTAAAAGAAGTGTCACATTCATGAAATAAATGTTGGAGTAGATAAGGTCACATGCATCAAAGAAATTTCTTGCGGTACTCTTGGCTGTATTCGGCTATCTTTATGCTGCTAGTTTTGTATATTTTGTAGTACCTCCAGTTCAGCCATCTTAGGAAATCCATTCACCTGTCATTTTGCCAGCCATCTTGACTGTCACCAGTTTTAAGTATTTTTCTTTAAGAGTTTAGCAGTTTCCCTCATTCAACCATCTGCCATTTCTACCTCTAACTTCAAACTAACTTCGCCTTTATAAAATTTAGTTACATCCAAGTTAATAGATTTATCTATAAATCTTAGAAACCAAAACCCTTGCTGGCTTAATACATTTTGGTAGTCCCTATTTTTCTTTTGTTGTAGTATAGCAGCACTCTCCATTCAAATGTCATGTAATATCTTTTCTAAATTTTTCTGGACGACATTACTGGATACACCATTTCCTGTACTCAACCGTTTTAATTGTCTGGATACACCATTTCCTGTACTCAACCGTTTTAATTTGTCTTTTTCCATATGTTTCTGGAACTTTTATTTTCTACCTCCATCCCTCTTTGTAACTTCTCCCATTTTCTCTTATCAGGTCTCTGAACCAGGATCCACAATGTTTCTTCCACCTCCAGCTTGTTTCTTCCACCTCCAACAGTCTTGGTCGGGCATGCCACTAAGGGGTTAGAGATGTATTTCTGGTGAAAAGTTCACTCTCGACGTGGTTCGAAAGTTACGTAAAGCCGTTTGTCCCGTTGCTGAGTAACCACCTTGGAGTAACCACTGGTTCGGGTTCCATGTAACGTAAAAACACCATACAAACAAACAGTCTTGGTAATTTTTCCCATTTTCTGTTCTTTCTACCTCCAACTGTCTTTGTTACGTCTCCCATTTTCCGTATCTGGTTTCTCGACCATTTACACTAGATTGGGGCGTCCAATTTATTCCGTCGTGTTTAGTACTGGCCCCTGGGGGTTACAGTCGTCCGAATAATATTACTTTAAAATCTTGTTCAGTAAGTAAAATAACATAGGAAAACGTCAACTGCCATAGTCTACTTAACAGCGGAATGAGGGCTTTATTACCGAAAATGCAACAAATTGTCCACTTTTAGGAAGAAAACGCAACTAAAATCAACCTCTGGTATGAGGGCGAAAAGCAACTAAAATGAACAAATTACGAAAATGCAACTATATAACCACTAATAAAGAAAATGATAAATGAAGAAAAATGCAACTAAAGTTAAGTCCAAATAAACTTTACTACGGAAAAAGGCTTGGGCAATGTCTTATTCCAAGTGACCATAGTAACAAACTTTAGCTTTGCGAAATTGAAAACAACTGATTTAACTTATTTACAAAATTTCCAATCTCGCAACTTCCCCGGGGTACTTCCGTAATCTAAGGGGCATGGCGTCATATATTACTGATCTATATGTATTACCATTTTCGTGTCGTGGAATATTCACTTTAAAAAGTCTACTTAAAATACTTAATGTAAGAAATTAACTAAATTACTAAATGCAGTATTTAAACTACGAACTAAAAATTGCAGATATAGTACCGAGAATGTCAGGCAATCACTACAACTGCTTTTGAATAAACTGTCTTAAGTACTAATGTATTTAAATGTTTCGAAGTAACCAAAATCGTGATTAACCAGCACAAGATACTGCAAGATATTACCAAAACATCAGACCAGGAAACTAGAGCAAGATGTTATTTATATTGAAAGCACTGTCTTCCATTATAGACTGAAATACACTAAACTGGGAAGGCGTTAGTCACAAATCACGAGTGGATATATACATAGTACTCTTTCATGAACGATGCAATCAAATAGTCCAAGATTGGGGTGGATGCCATATTTCAATTAGTAACGTATGAAATTACTTTTGAAACTAGGCTCTTTCTTAAAGCCCATCTCTGCAATTTTTAAATAACTGAAAGCTGTTCTGGAGCATTGGATATATTCTTTCACTTGATCCTTAAAGGGTCGCCAAATTTTTCATTGGCATTAAATTGCAAAATTTAAGTTACATGGATTACAGTTTGATTTTTAGTCACATTGAAGAATTCTATTGAGGATAGTTTTACGATTGTCAATTTGAAAAATTCTACCGAGAACGGTGTCAAAAATTCTATTGACAGTTTTTTTGTCACCTTGAAAAATTCTATCGAGTAGAGTTATGATTTTTAGTCTTGAAAAAATTCTATAGGGGACTTATGATTTTTAGGGTAATTTCTTCAGAAGCAGTCCGCACTGGATATTAAATAAATAATCACCTACATGGAAAGAGCATGTGAAAAGCAATATAAAAAAGCATAGTCATTATATGAGAGATTGAACGGGGTGGAATTAAATGAGCTTGATAAGTTTTTACCTCGAATTTTTCCTAAGTCGGGAGAGGTGTTTCCTCTACGGTAATGTTTACTTTTAATGAGCCCTCTAACTTATTTTCTTACGCAAAACAAACCAGAAAGGAGTGCTTTGCAGCAATAATAATAATTAGGAGCACCTACTGATTCGCGGGCCCACTCGACCGCCGACCGAATCGGCGGAAGAACACCAAAGCCAATATGGCGGCGATACCAAAACAACAACAAACTTAGTATTAGTAATATCGGCGACCATCGATTTGTGTGTGCTGTCAGTAAGGCCGTAGCGGAACGGCGCTTCGCGCCTTATCCGCAAATTTAAAAGATTCTTGGCAAGCACGGCAAGAGGTAATGTTGCGCTGCTGCGCGCTACCCACAGGGTTTACAGTAAGGCTACTTACCGTGGCAGATAGATTTGGGTGTCGCATCGCTTACGCCGACGTCCTTTCGTCACTACAGAGCGATCACACCCAAAGGTGTTCCTGTTGTAGTCGATCCGACAAATAGCTCCAAAACACTCGCAGGTTTTTTTTGTTTTTTTTGGCTGAAGAATTAAATTATGTCTGAGCATAATCAATCACAACTTCTTTACCACCACCAACTAGACAAATGATAAAATTCACCGTAACCCACATTGCAACTGCAAACAATCTGTAGGAAATCGAAGGTCTCTGTCAAAATTAATGCAGCAAGGGCCGCCACTACCTCTGCCATAGCTACAGGAAGACAAAATGCCGGTTTTGCTTCATTTTTCGAGTATTCAGTCATACAAGGATACCAGTGGACACTGGACAGCTAACTTTATTACTCCGCTGAAATGCTAGTGAAACTATAGTTTTCGACTAAAGTCGTTCGTAATTGGTTATGAAACCCATGACGTCATAACTATGTCACACCTCTCAGCCAATAATGAGTAACTGGAACTGCTTTTGTTTCCGTAAGAAAGTAAGTTAGAGGGCTCATTAAAAGTAAACATTACCGTAGAGGAACACCTCTCCCGACTTAGGAAAAATTCGAGGTAAAAAACTTAACAAGCTCATTTAATTCCACCCCGTTCAATCTCTCATATAATGACTATACTTTTTATATTGCTTTTCACATGCTCTTTCCATGTAGGTGATTATTTATTTTAATATCCAGTGCGGATTGCTTCTGAAGAATTACCTTTGATATTTCTACAGAAGCAATCCTCGGCCTAGACTATGGCAATTGACGTTTTCCTATGTTATTTTTAACTTACTGAACAAGAATTTAAAGTAATATTTATTCGGACTTATGTATTAACCCCCAGGTGCCAGTACTAAACATGGAGAAATACATTGGACGCCCCAATCCCTAGTGGATGTATCCGCGGTTACGTTCCTTGCAGTTTCGTATGGAACTATTCTTCACAATTACCCTGCAAGAAACGTAACCGCGGATATGACATCCACTAGGAATTGGGACGTCCAATGTATTTCGCCGTGTTTAATTAGTGTCGTCCTAATAAATATTACTGAAAATTCTTGTTCAGTAGGTAAAACTGCATAGAAAAACCGCAACTGCCATAGTCTGGGCCGCCGCGGATAGGTTCCCTAGATCTACCTTTTTTTCCACAATAGAACTTAACACTATTTCACTTCCTACATAATAATTTAGACACTTGCAGAGCACCATAAGAATAATAAAATTTGGAACTTAAAATATCAAACAATACAAACACTTACCCCTTCGTTATGAAGAATCTCGTCCTTGACAACAGAGCAAAATGGAAGAACTAATGGAATGCACCTCTCGACCCGAGTTCACCGGCGAATAAACAAGGATGGCAGAATAACGAAGCTAAACACAGATTTGGTCTATACTTTAGAATCCTTGTCAAATAGTGGCGCCATCTTCATTTAAGTACTTGTGTAATGATGGAAATCATTCATTTAGCATTTATGACAGTACTCATGGAAATTGGTGGACTGGAAAACCGAATTGGTTTTCATCTTATCAAGATGTTAAGTTAGCCACTCGAAGTTGAGATTGTCTATGATCGAGTGTATGTACGTAAGTACGTAACTGTAACCAAGTGCGCAGTTGCAAAAGCTAAAATCTCTCTGTTCGAGACGAGTACGGCAACGCTGAGGGGAAACGAATGTCTCTCCCCTTATATTCATTTGAAATGACGTATTTCTCCCTTGTAAAAGGTATGCACTTGTCGTAGTTTATAATGTATATGTTGCCATAACATTTGGTAGTGTTTCTTTATACTTTTACTTTGATATAACTGCCAATTGCCAAGAATTGTAATGGTACTGTTACGTAAGTTGCACCATGTTGAGTCTGCATGTTGTTGCAATTGTACCATCAATTAAATGTAGGCTAAGATGTGAATTAGTCTTCCATATGTTTATGAAAATGTCAATTCTAGAGTAAATTCCACCCATGTTATGCATATAAAGTCAGGCTAACTGTGATGTGTAACAGTAAAGTTAGGCATGGGTAGCATAGCCTAAAGGCCTAACGAATGCATGCTCTTTGGCACGAGATTGCCATCCTAAATGAACTGTTTGTATTACAGGAACCAGTATAGGGGTCCTGTGTAACCAGTATAGGGATCGGTGTTGGTTCTAACTGGTATTGAAGGAGTACAGCTAGGAATAAGCTACTTTTACAATGTATCCACCTACTGTTAAGAAGAAATATTATTAAAAAAAAAACCCGGGAGCCAGCCTTTCCCTCAACCCTTATTACAACAATGAAGATTCGACCGTCTCCGACGTCAAGTACCGGTTCCAGCTAAGGATAGGCCAAGAAGTATAGTAGCCCAGGCCTATGAGGTACCTTTATATTAGCCTATGGTTTGAAGTGTTTTGTAGTAGGCTAGTCTGAGTTAATTGTCCTAAAATGTATGGTAGCCTCCGAATGTCTAAGTCAGGACAATTGACACATCAGTACTGTATACTATGCAGTAAATACATGAGTCATAAGGATATCACATTAAGAGAGATATATACTATTACATATGGTGACAGCGGTGAAGGATGTATTTATCTGTTATAGATAGGTATATCCAACCTCACGTCCTAAAGTTGGTCATGAAACCCTTATTTCTGTACTTATTTTCAGGTATTATAGCCTAACCCTGTGAGTATGCCTATGTCACTCTTGCTTAGGTACTGTTAGCCTATTGTATTGTAGCCTATGTTGAGATTATTTACCTGTGTTCCTTGTATAACATAGCCTGCAAAATGGAGGGTGATATAGAGAGAGAAGACTTTTATGATAATTTGTTGTCTGCCATGGACACTCAGGGTTGTCAAATGCAGCAGTTGTGTGATCAGCTTATTGACATGAAAAGGGAAATAGCTAATTTATCAAACTCTACACCTGTCACTTCCACACCATCCAATCCTAACAGGGCTAATAGTTCAGACATTAACCCATTTGTCACCTTAGACAGAGCAGACATAACAATGACACCACACAATAACCCAGCTTCACTATTGACACACAATTTATCAAATAATAGTACACAGCCAGTAATACCCAGTAATCCATTTCAGGGAAGTAACACAGTCAATAACCCCTTCGTTCCAGTAGGTAACCTGAATAACCCTATTGATAATCATTCTAAGGGATTTGTATTGAAACCTAAGGATATTTTGATGTTGAAATTGTCAGAATTACAAGGTGTTGGAACTGATAATAGACTTGCTAGATTTTTTAGTCAAGTAGAATTCTGTGTTTCTGCAGATACTGATAGAATCCAAGTAGCACTTACCAGAGTGGAACAAGAAATTGCAACTCTATTAACTGCTGAAATGGTAAAAGGGGAAATAACATATCTTGGAGTCAGTTTAAGGACATACTGAATCACCACTTTGCTTGTTCAGCCAATATTACGCAGGCTTGGCAGGAAATTGAGATGGAACGTTACAGTATAGACGAAGCCCCTAGAGCATTTGTTAACAGAATGAAATGTAAATTGTCTGCTTTTGAAATGAAATTTCCTAAGGATTCCCTTCCCAAAGCTGACAGTCTTGTGAAAAAGAAACTGTATAGAGGACTTAGCAGTACATCCCAGGAAAGACTCAAGGATTTCCTGGATGATAGGATACCTTAGAAAGATTCATTGAATTTGTGGAATATGAGTATCATCTAGCTACCAATAAGTGGGATGTTACCCACGTAAAGTTTTTCCTGTTAATAATTGCAATTCCCAACCACAGCCTGTAGTAAATAGTAATGCAAATACAACCACAGAATTGCAAGATCTGAAGAAGCAAATTAGTGATTTGTCTAACAAATTAAAGAAGTTTAGTAGGAATAAAGAAAACAATCAGTACTGTGCTTACTGTAAGGTCAGAGATCACAAACTTTCTGAATGTCCACGTAACCCTCCAAAAGGTGTTTGTTTTGATTGTCACAAACCAAATTGTAAAAGAGGTTCAGCAAAATGTCCAGGGCAGGTTAAGAATGAATGACTAAGCCCAAGTGTCAGGTCTCCTTCTATCAATTTGATGATTAACAATGTAATGTTATGCCTTAATTGATACGGGTAGTGAAGTATGTATAGCACAGAAGAAACTCATAGAAACTTTAGGTTTACAGTGTAATCAAATGAGAAATATACCACAACTTACTGGAGTTACTCAACATGTTCTCCCTGTTCTTGGTACAGTGTATTTGGATGTTCACATTGGTTCCAGGGTGGTTACCCATTTGTTTTCTGTTGTGCCTGATGGTTATCTGGACACAGACTTATTGTTAGGAGCCGATTTGATTAGGTCTGCACCAATGACATGGGATGATGCACATAAAATTATTATTTGGGATAGACACATTTATCCAGTAAGGTATCTGAAACCTAGACCATCTAATAAAAGGGTCAGGCAGATTAAAGTACTTCAACCTAATGTTCCTCATAAAGCTCAGGTTAGACTTAAAAGGAAACTTATTCTACCTCAGTATATAGCTGGTATTTATCCCTTACCTGTAGATGAACCTCCTAACACATTGTTAGAATTTGTACCTGAAGTTAAGGAGTGTCAAACTCAGTCTGCACTATGCCTTAAGGTTAATGATGCTCAGGAAGTGTTTTTGCCACTTGTCAATAATACTAAAGCCAGGATGACAATGAAGGTTGGAACTCTATTAGGGTATTATAGGATAATCAGTGAAGAAGACATTGATCAGCCAGTTCCAAAATGCAGGAAAACTAGAATTCAGAATGATTTTAGTTCCTCCACTAGTATTAATGTTAATATCAAGTCAGGAAATACTAGAGAAGAAAAGCTTAGTATTTGCTTTCTCAGCAAGATAATTCCCATCTTACTGCTGATCAACAAGCAGAATTAAGTGACATGTTGGTTGCTAATAATTCAGTGTTCATCCTTGAAGAAAAAGAATTGGGAAAGTTCAAAGATGTACAAGCTCATATTGCTGTAAGTGATCCTCAGCCAGTTAGGTCTCCCATATATCGATACCCTGAAAAAGCCAAAACCCTTATTGACACCATGTTAGAAGATATGGAAGAAAGAGGAATAATAGAACCCTCCAGTGCTGCATGGCTTAGCCCTATTGTACTTGTTAGGAAACCAGATCATACTCAGAGAATGTGCCTTGATTACCGTAAAGTCAACACACACCTTCAGGTTGATATTCACCTTTACCTAGATTAGAAGAAATGGTAGAAACAGCTGCAGGATTTAGATATGAAAGATGCATACTATCAAGTGGAATTAAGATGAAGAGAGTAGAGATTTAACAACTTTTAGTGATGGAGTTTCACTGTATAGGTTTCAAACGCCTTCCTTTTGGATTAAGTTGCAGTCCAGCTATATTTTCACGTATCATGTCTAATATCTTGGCTCCTCTTATTATTAAGAAAGGGTGGGTTAAGAATTACTTAGAGATATTGTGGTTTGGGCTCCCAGTTTTCCAATCTTGTTGAAAAGATTAGACCAACTATTCAAACTTTTCAGTGAAAGAGGAGTGAAGTTAAATCTAAAGAAATGTCAGATAGGCCAAAAGGAAATCAAATTCTTAGGTCACATAATTTCCAAGGATGGTTGTAGACCATCTCCAGACAATATCAGTGCCATCCAAGAAATGAAACCCCCTAATAATGTCAAGGAAACTAGGAGATTTCTAGGAATGTGTGGGTTTTACAGAAAACACATTAAGGATTATGCTAAAATTGCTGTTCCCCTGACTAATCTCTTAAAAGAGAAAGAACCCTTTTTGTGGACAAAAGATTGTCAATCCAGCTTTGAACAGATGAAACTAGCATTAATCACTGCTCCAGTGCTAGTAAAGGCTCAGATGACCAAACCCTTTGAATTATTCACTGATGCTAGTTTAGATCATGTAGGTGCTGCTTTGATGCAGAGACAAGATGGTCAGTTAAAACCCATTGGATATTTCTCTAAGAAGCTGAAGCCAGTTGAACAGCGGTACAGTACCACTGACAGAGAAGCACTTGCTATTGTCTTAGCTTGTCGTAGATTCCATCATTTTCTGTGGGGTGTTCCATTTACCATTCACACAGATCATCAGCCTCTAGTTTCAGTGTTCAAGAGAAAAACAAAGTCACCTAGAATGAGCAGATGGGTAATTGAGATGCAGGATTACCGTTTCAAGGTAGAATATAGGCCAGGTAAAGATAACCAGGTGGCAGATCAGCTAAGTAGACCAGTCAGAGCAGTCTTTCATCAGAGTAGGGACAATTATCTTGGTCTGAGTAAAGATGAGTTCAAAGAAAAGCAGTTAGAGGAACCAAGGTGGGCGGAACTAATAACTTTCCTAGAAGGTGGTAAATTACCGCGCAAAGGGTTTCCAAGAGCTTTGATTAATCAATTCATGTTGTATGAAGGATTGTTATATCTCAGTGCAGATAAAGTTGATAATTCAATTCAATTGAAATTAGTAGTTCCTAAGGACTTAACAAAGGCAGCTTTGAAGCTAGGTCATGAAGCAATGTCAGGTCACCTAGGTATACGCAAAACAATTGATGCTATTGAAAACTTGTTCTATTGGCCTTCATTGCGTACAGATGTTACTAAATATATAAGTGAATGTGTTATGTGTCAAAAACATAAAGCCAGTAGTTCTTTACAACAACAGTTCCAAGAATTGCCTCCTGTAACTAAGCCTTTAGAGCGAATCAGTCTTGATTTAACTGATATGCTATCTGGTGCAAATGGTTATAGATATGTTTTGACTGTAATTGATCATTACAGCCGATATGTTAAGTTCTATCCTTTGCGAAGTAAGTCTGCAGAGGAAGTAAGCAAAACTTCTTGGTCTATTTGAATGACTTTGGTGTACCTTTGACAGTCATTCTTGATAATGGTGCTGAATTCACCTCAAAACCAGTTTAGACAATTATGCCAGGAACATAAGATAAATGCTGGTTATATTACCCCATATCATCCACAAGGAAACAGTGTAAGTGAGAGAATGCATAGAACTATGAAAACAGTACTAAATGTAATGTGTAAAGGACATCCTTATCAGTGGCCTAAATACTTAGGTGAAACACAGCGTGTGCTAAATTCTGCTGTACATACCACTCTTGGTGAACAACCTCACTATGTATTTTTCTCTCGTAGAGCTCCTAGACAAGTGACTAGTGTGTTGCCCACAATTACGGATGATGTAGAAGACACTGCCATTGCAAAGGCTCATGAATAATTCAGAAAACTCATAGAGAGATGGCCAGTAGTATCGTGCAATAGCTAACCAAAAGAGGAAAAATGAGAAAGTGGATGAAAACTCTCTTGTTTGGGTTAAAAATGAAATGTAATTCCTAGCACTAGTAAGAAACTAAACCCCAGATGGTGCGGTCCATATGTAGTAACCAAAGTGTTTAGGGATGGTGCTAAATATGAGTTAAGAACATGTTTGACCAAACCATCATTGAACGTGCTGCTGACAAAGTGAAAACCCTTTATAGGACAAGAACAGTGGTTAGTAAACATGCAGGAAATGGATGATATAACTCCTGATGTAGTGAATGAAAGAGTACAAACCAGAGGTGCTAATAATATTGTTCCTCCCTCTAGGTTAATAGAAGAACTGTGAGATCATTGTAATTTTTTGTACTGTTTTTTTTTTGTATTTTTTTTCTGTGAAGAATGTTTTTTGTATTTGCATGCTTTGGAAGAGTTCACACCTATATAACCATTATGTCCATTTCCAAGTATATATTCTTGTATGTATATGTTATCTTCATAGATTATGGATCTGATGATGACACCACCTGTTTTGTGTACAGTGAACTTATACTCATTGAGTTTTGTTTGAACTTAGTTGAGTTTTTTGTATGAAGAGCTACCCGTCCAAAAGCTTTACAGACTCTGGTTTGAGTTGGGCTCAAGTTATGTGACTGATGCAAAGGCTCATGAAATAATTCAGAAAACTCATAGAGAGATGGCCAGTAAGTATCGTGCAATAGCTAACCCCAAAAGAGAGGAAAAAAATGAGAAAGTGGATGAAAAAACTCTCTTGTTTGGGTTAAAAATGAAAATGTAATTCCTAGCACTAGTAAGAAACTAAACCCCAGATGGTGCGGTCCATATGTAGTAACCAAAGTGTTTAGGGATGGTGCTAAATATGAGTTAAGAAACATGTTTGACCAAACCATCATTGAACGTGCTGCTGACAAAGTGAAACCCTTTATAGGACAAGAACAGTGGTTAGTAAACATGCAGGAAATGGATGATATAACTCCTGATGTAGTGAATGAAAGAGTACAAACCAGAGGTGCTAATAATATTGTTCCTCCCTCTAGGTTAATAGAAGAACTGTGAGATCATTGTAATTTTTGTACTGTTTTTTTTTTGTATTTTCTGTGAAGAATGTTTTTTGTATTTGCATGCTTTGGAAGAGTTCACACCTATATAACCATTATGTCCGTTTCACCAAGTATATATTCTTGTATGTATATGTTATCTTCATAGATTATGGATCTGATGATGACACCACCTGTTTTGTGTACAGTGACTTATACTCATTGAGTTTTTGTTTGAACTTAGTTGAGTTTTGTATGAAGAGCTACCCGTCCAAAAGCTTTACAGACTCTGGTTGAGTTGCTCAAGTTATGTGACTGATGTGTAAGTTAGTCATTAGGATGCTTTAAGAGGTATATTATCTTCAAAGGAAAGTTTTCCTGCTCTTGGTTATTGAGTGAATGAACCTGAATGTTGGTGTAAACGATTGTTTGTGAGAAAATAACCATAAGTGATTATACCCCTAATGAGGAGTGACTAGATCTTAACCGAATTTAAGATCACTCTTACATAAGTGTTTAACTTGGTAAAGTTATTAGGATGGTTAGGTAGAAACGCGCCTTAAGGGTGGCGTCCCACAACTTGCTCTGTACGTCTGTTAGCAGACCTTAATGATTAAAAGTAAAAGTCCAGTTTATATCTGGTTGAGAGATAAGCAGTCATGTCTCTGGTTGAGAGATAGAAAGTTATTTACTGTGTGCAGGACCTGTATTGTTTGTTGTTCAGATTTATTATCTACCCAAATATTATAATTAAGGGATGGTTGTCCTTGATAAATGAAAACCAATTTCCGTAGGGGTAAAGTGATGTAATGATGGAAATCATTCATTTAGCATTTATGACAGTACTCATGGAAATTGGTGGACTGGAAAACCGAATTGGTTTTCATCTTATCAGATGTTAAGTTAGCCACTCGAAGTTGAGATTGTCTATGATCGAGTGTATGTACGTAAGTACGTAACTGTAACCAAGTGCGCAGTTGCAAAAGCTAAAATCTCTCTGTTCGAGACGAGTACGGCAACGCTGAGGGGAAACGAATGTCTCTCCCCTTATATTCATTTGAAATGACGTATTTCTCCCTTGTAAAAGGTATGCACTTGTCGTAGTTTATAATGTATATGTTGCCATAACATTTGGTAGTGTTTCTTTATACTTTTACTTTGATATAACTGCCAATTGCCAAGAATTGTAATGGTACTGTTACGTAAGTTGCACCATGTTGAGTCTGCATGTTGTTGCAATTGTACCATCAATTAAATGTAGGCTAAGATGTGAATTAGTCTTCCATATGTTTATGAAAATGTCAATTCTAGAGTAAATTCCACCCATGTTATGCATATAAAGTCAGGCTAACTGTGATGTGTAACAGTAAAGTTAGGCATGGGTAGCATAGCCTAAAGGCCTAACGAATGCATGCTCTTTGGCACGAGATTGCCATCCTAAATGAACTGTTTGTATTACAGGGAACCAGTATAGGGGTCCTGTGTAAGAACCAGTATAGGGATCGGTGTTGGTTCTAACTGGTATTGAAGGAGTACAGCTAGGAATAAGCTACTTTTACAATGTATCCACCTACTGTTAAGAAGAAATATTATTAAAAAAAAAAAACCCGGGAGCCAGCCTTTCCCTCAACCCTTATTACAACAATGAAGATTCGACCGTCTCCGACGTCAAGTACCGGTTCCAGCTAAGGATAGGCCAAGAAGTATAGTAGCCCAGGCCTATGAGGTACCTTTATATTAGCCTATGGTTTGAAGTGTTTTGTATAGGCTAGTCTGAGTTAATTGTCCTAAAATGTATGGTAGCCTCCGAATGTCTAAGTCAGGACAATTGACACATCAGTACTGTATACATATGCAGTAAATACATGAGTCATAAGGATATCACATTAAGAGAGATATATACTATTACACTTGCACTACTAATCCTTTAGGAAAAATATAAAATGTCGTCGTGTTCAACTAGCTGACGCTAAAGTTAATCTCAGGCCTGTACCGAGGGGGTTTGGGTAGGTGGTCCGAACGACGCCCCCCCCCCCATCTGGAAATCCATAAATTTCTGTTACTATCCTTTCATTAACCTGTATTTACAAAGTAATAAATAACAATCTTTTGTTTTTTTGACAAGTGTGTTTTTCATAAAAATCTTGTTATTTATATAATTTTTTTTTATTGAACATTAACATCATTCTTTATTAGTATGAAATGCAGGAGTGATAACAGGAATATGATATAGGCTACCAAATTTATAGATGACTTTAAGTAAATTCTGCTAACCAAAGTCAGTACTTTGAAAAACATCTAATCGAGTAGAAGGGCATAGATCGCATACCCAATTTTTCTTCTTAAATAAATTTTCAAGTATTTCATCGTGTATATGCAATGACATTTGTAGAAGAAAGGTCCAGTTTTGGGAAAAACGCCCCCCCCCCAACAAAACACTGGGTACGGGCCTGAATCTTTTCACCTATTTAGTACAATCCCTTGATCAATGGCATTATAGGATTGTATTCATATGAGTTACTAAATGTACAATTCTTAAATAAACCTACACCCAATGATAATGCTTTTCGTTAATTTTGGTGTTTAAGGAAATATGAAGTCAACCTCAAAGATCGTAAGAATAAAACACATACTTTTATTTATCAACTGACAAAGACAAATCTGTGAAGTTTTACTTCACACTAGACAAAAATTATTGTAATAAATGTATATGTGATGTATATTTCACGTGAAGAAATGGGATGGATGGATTATGGAATTTAGGGCATAGCCCAAGCACTGGGACCTATAAGATCATTCAGCGCTGAAATGAAAGTATGGCTAGATGGAAAAATGAGAAATGAAATGAAAATGATAAACTGATGACAATCCTGCACTTGAACAGGACTGTACATCAGCAAAGGCCATTTTACTCTCCCCCCAGCATTCCGATCATCCAAAGTTATGAAAGATAGTTTTGGCCAGGGGGCGTGAAGAAATGGGTTGACGGTAAAATAAATATTTGTCGACCTATTCCTGGTCACATTTTGAAGAAAAATTAGTAGCATTTTCGTTCTCTTTTGTGTTCAATATTTGCTCCTGTCAAATCATTAGCCTTTGATGAACTCCATGGTAATTTGAAAATGGAAGTAAATAAACGAATGGTTATTTTTTATTTCATTTGTAGTTTGGTCATTTTGGATTTTCCATGTTTCACATGAAAATTGCGGGTATCATACATGTTTTCTACCGTATAATTAAGCATCGATAGCGTATCGTAGGTCATTAGCGTTGATGCAAATTACTTAACATCAAGAACTAATACTCTTTTTCAGGGCTTAAGAGACATAATTTAGTAACTCCAATAGGACAGAGTAAAATCTTTATATTGTTGACACATCGGGACTTCGTATTTTATGAGGAGCGAGAGTTAGAGAAAACGAAATGAAACCTAACAAAGAAAATGGATTTAGGCATAAACTAAATAAAAGATCGATGACATCCCAACAGCCTTCCAGATTTTGGCAACACTTTGGAAGAGGTTGCCACCTTATTTACAACCAGTCTAAGTCTAGTAACCTCTATGGACATATTCCACAATTGTGCCAAGACATATCGGCTATATTTCGCAATTTATTTGCCTGTCAACATAAGATTTTTTCCTAATGAACCATTTTATAAACCTTTAGGATTAACATGATCAAATTCTAAGTTAATTTTTAAGGTTCTGCCCAGTATTTAGTGTCTTTTACTCTGAATTGATTGGTATGATTGCATTTTGCATATATGGAATCACATACTTTTATTGCCGTTTCCATTCTTATAGCTCAAATTTTACTTTACATGGGTTTGTTTTTTGTTTGTATGGTTTTTACGTTGCATGGAACCAGTGGTTATTCAGCAACGGTTACAGGGGTTTGGCAACTAAGGACCGTTTTTACCTTTGTCCAATGTATTTGTTACACGAAGTATAAAGTTCTTTATCCTGGATAATTTCGAAAATTCTAATTCCAGAGAGTACGCCAAAAGCTAAGAGATCAGTTTAAGGCATTGGCATCATTTGTTCCAAAAGGTCCACACTAGTATAAGCGTTGAAATTTCGTGTAGGACTTTATACAAACCTTACAATAGCTTTCGAACCCTTCCTGGGTTCATCTTCATTCCAAATAAATTTTCATATTTTAAGCAAAGTTTTTAAAGATCTTACTATAGGACAGGCTTTGTTTTTCCTTCCCCTGGTGCCAGGGTGACCAGATTTTGAAATTGAAATACGGGACACTTAAATTGAAGAGGTAGTTGAACAATATAGACACAACTTATGCGAAGTTATGCACGCAGTAACGCAGGTAAAGTCCTTCTCAGCCTTCTTTATTGACTTTTTTTGTGTCTTAAAGTGCATTCGTTGTAGATTTTGTTACAAACAGCTGTTCATTACTGTGTCAAGCATTAGAATATTGCAATCAAGCATGTTTTGCAGCTTTGAAGGATATTAATAACAAAAGTGACTTGCCGTAATATATTGAATAAATTGCAAACAATAAAATACACATGATGAAAAAAACCTTTCAATAATCCTTTTAAAATAATTTTCCTCATTGTTGTTAAGTTATTTTTCATTTGTCATATTTTGCACTAGATCCAACTGCTCTCAAGAGATGGTGTTTGGTTCGAGCATATGTGATGAAACTCCGAACAGGACAGTGTGAAATTGCACCTTTATCTGTAGTTCGGACTTTATCATCTCTACACTGCACCAGTTCCTACATCCACCCCATCGATGGCCCCATCAGAGAGAACACTCGCTCCACTTGATCGTTTGAAGGGGGCGGGGTGTGATGCTCAGTACAAATTTCGCTAGTTTATTTTATATATATATTATATATATATATATATATATATATATATATATATATATATATATATATATATATATATATTGAAAATACGGGACAAAAGGCATCCCGGGAGGGTCGATACGGGACACGGGACAAATGACATAAATACGGGACAATCCCGTCAAATACGGACGTCTGGTCACTCTGCCTGGTGGCTGCTCTGCCTTGCCTCTCCCTGTAACGGCTGCCAAAGGGCAGTCTGGTTACGGTGCCCAATCAATGCCTCCTCCGGATGAACGACCTCCTTGCAACTTTAC
>NC_087212.1:4960375-5067329 GCF_015104395.2 Macrobrachium nipponense
AATTTATTTAAGGTAGATTCTTGTGCCTATGAGACGTTTGTTTGGCGGCCTCTGATTGGCTGGTAACGGGAGGTAGGCCCCTCACTCAGTGTGTCATTATTTTCGTCTGTTGCTTAGAAAACTAGCAATATGTTTATATTTCTTCAATTATCTCATGCTTTGCTCAAGATAGGAAAGATTAGGTCATACCATAGGATTCAGTATTAATTGTGCACTAAGTCATTTGTTCCTGAAATCAATAAGATAAAACATAAAGGAATTACAACATGTAAAAGTGAGGAGGGAAGCATTTAATTCTTTATACCTGTTTTTACTCATCATCGGATTTTGCATCACTAACGCCATCAAGATAAAATAAAACTTGTGTTTTCATATGACAAATGCACCCTGAATACACTGATGCTTTCAGATTTTAGGTGCGTGTAATATGTGAGGAGAAAATGAAGAATATGTCTTATTATGTTGCATCCGTAAATGATTCAAGTTTGACGGTATTGCCGAGAGAATGGGAGCTGCAAGGCGTCAACGCGTGTTCGTCTCAGCAAGAGATTTGAGTTGCCAATTAGCGATATAGGGTTGCAGCTTCGACAATATTTTTCATGTTACATCATTACACATTCTGTAATTAAACATGCAGAATTCCCACTATGACTGCCAAACATTTTCAATCCAATATCATATAGTATGTCTGGACATATCTGATAACGAAAAAAATAATAATAATCAGATGGTTTCATCTGGTATCGTTAGCTCAGATCTACGTAGACAGGCCGCGGGGAATTCGGTCCAGCAAAGAAGTTGAACTCTGTGGACAGACTTCGCACTCTTCAACTCAGCCTAAGCTTTTGGTCAGGTTGTTTCTGAATATTGTTTCTAATTTTATTTTATGAATATATTTTCAAACGAAAGCGATATCAGAAACATTTTTGAGTGATATAAAATGATAATCTCAGTGAAGTAATAAACAACACAGAATTAAGAAAGATTGACTTCCTTTCAGGCTGAGTCAAGTATGGATGCAAAATTTTCAGACATATTCTTCATTTTCTCTCTATATGTTACATGCATCTAAAATCTGAAAGCACCAGCGTATTCAGGGTGATTTTATTGTTTAAAAACACTAAATTTTATTTTCTCTTGATCGCATAAATTATGCAAAATCCGATGATAAATAAAAACAGGTATAAAGAATGAAATGTTTCTCTCTACACTTTTACTCGTTGTAATTCCTGTTTTATCTTATTGATTTCAGGAAAAGATAATTTAGTTGTACATTTAATACCGAATCCTTTGGTATGACCAAAACTTTCCTATCTTTTGTAAAACGTGAGAAAATTGAAGAAATATAAACATATTGCTAGTTTTCTAAGCTACAAACGAAAATATGACACACTGAGTGAGCGGCCTACCTGCCGGTACCAGCCAATCAGAGGCCGCCAAATAAATGTCTCGTAGGCACAAGAATCTACCTTATGTGAATCGACTATAAGCTGCTCAAAGATTGTCTTAAAGACGTAACTCTCACATGACACTGCCCAATTATATAAAAAATTATCACCTATTCGGGATAAAAAAAACTACGATAAACTCGTAATGCAGCAATTATATGCCTCCAAAAATAACACACTTGTGAACATAAAAAATGCACATCTCCACAGGACCACAATGCAGTAATGCCACTTGCCTCCAATTAGTAACGAAACCAAAAAGAAAGAACCACAGAACTCTTCTCTTGGCTCAAAAAAACTCCCAGAGAAATTAAACTAAAAAAAATCATAACCACAAAAAAGGTCACCCGCCAAAGATTAATGCCATCTCCTCATATATATAAATCACCATCTTAATAATAACACCACTCCGATGATAAAATATCTCTTCCATTTGATTAATAACCACACCACACCATATTCCCTCTTATTTCCCCAATAACCACATGTTAATAAAAACCACCACTCCAGGAATAAAAAATATTCACCTCTGTTTCGGCAAATAAAAAATGCTTACCTCTGTTTCACCAATAACTCCATGTGGAATAAAACAAGTCTCCAAAAAATATATCTCCAAGCAGGATAATCAAAATGAAACCCCATCTCCAAAAAATAATACATTCAAAGCATCTAGCTGACACACACATAAATATTGCCCCATTTCTCCTCAAGAGTGTCTCCATTTGCAACAAAGATGGCTGCAAAATAATTGAACAAAACATAGCTCACACCACCATAGGCAAATATCAAATGGCCAAAAATATATCTCCAATATATTATATCTCAAATTATAAAATTATAACTCCATAATAATATACCTCCAATTCTCCAGAGAATAACTCAATGTTATAGTCAAAAACTATAAACTCTCTCCTTAGCATTACTGCTGAAAAAGGGCAAGAACTCGGCAAATAAAAATTGTCCAGGAAATTCTAGAAAAAATCACCAATGTGCCACAACTCATTATAACAGAACTCCAAATTCAAAGTGTCTAAGCAAAGACTTCTCCATATCCACTACGACATAGGCCATTAGAAAACTATGCATCTTCGTATCACTCCATCCCAGAAATGATTTATCAGCTTTTTCAGATCATTGCTTCGGCTCTGTTCTGCGGAAAATCACAGCACATCACATTGGCATATTAAATATATTATTAATTATAACCCCTTTCATCTGACATATATATTTATCATATATATATGTGTGTGTGTGTATGTGATATATGCGTGCATGTTTGTATATATGTTAAATAAATGTATATATGTATGTATATAGACACATATATGTGTCTATATATATACAAAAAAGAATACATGTGTATGTGCATTCAAACACATATATGTATATGAATATACACACAAATGTATATACACATATGTACTATTATACATTGCTACTTTCAAAATGCATGTTTTCCCCTCTTTGAAATGTCATGTAGATTGTGTAACATTTTTTCAGATTCCTAGATAGCTTAGAATAGGATGTTTTAAATGTGTGTTCAGATTTCGCATTTACGTCTTGTAAAAGAATATATATATAACGTAAAGAGAGAGATCCTTGTCTTTTCAAAGCTGCAAATGTTTAACTTTTATGTCAGCACTTTAAGATTGGAGTCTGCGAGATCCGTTTGCTTCCCTGCTCTGTCAGCGCGTTTGATAGCGAGCTCGTTGTCATCAAAAACATGTCAATCTTAATTATCGTTTACCCTCCGTTTCAATCGGGTACGTATCTGTTGAGCAGTCTTGTCTTGTACGTGTATGTATTTGCCAAGTCCCACATGGATGTTGCACATTATGTGTGTAAGATTGCGTCAGATTTCAGAACTTTCGAGAAGCTTTCGTGCCTAGAACGTTTTGAGACATCTGCTCTGTCATTTCCATAAAGGAAGAGATATTCATTCGATCTTAAGACCTCGAGGCAGTTAGATCTCCCTCTCTCTCTCTCTCTCTCTCTCTCTCACTCGTCATCGAGATTTTAACGTAACGTAAATTTGGTCACTCATAACTAGTGAGAATTGTATATTTGATATTTCTTAGAATTTATTTAGTTTATTTAATTTCTTTTGTGGAATCTGAACAAACATTTCGTAACGGCGCCTTGTTTTTGTGAAATGTGAATATACAAGCTGCAGCAAAAGAGAAAGAAACTGGTTATACCACGGTAAAGTGTTGTACTATTGTATTAGTTGAACTAATAATGTTAGGAACAGTGAATAAATAATAAATGGATTAGGGAGTGTGTTTAACTAATAACGGATAGGAATTGTGTTTAACTAATAATTGATAGGAACTGTTGTCTGTTACAAAGGTTTGGTAAAAACTGTTAGTTACAGTATTTTGAATGAAAAAGATTTACACTTTTACACATTGCTGATATTTTTTGTGTTTGTGTCTGTTCCATTGTTTGTGCACTTATTCATTTTCTTATTGAAGTGTGTCTTTTTGTTTTATATTTTCATTTGCATTCACCATTTAATTGACTTAGTTATTTTCATTGCTTTATCATTGCACATTTAATTAAATTTAACACTTGTGAATTGATTTTGCATTTACTTAGAATTCTTTCAAATTTTATTGTTGTTTAGCACTTGTGAATTAATTTCAAATTTTCAATTATTGCCTAACACTTTTGAATTTTGATTGAATTAATTTTCTTGAATTTTGTGATAAATTAATTTTGATTTAATTTTACTTAATTTGATTCAAGAATTAATTAAACTTTACTTTGTTTTCTTGTAACAGTAATTTTCCCTGATATTGTGAATTTCACTTATAAATTTTGAATTTAATAATAATTTTTGTATTTAAAATTTTTATAAGTGTTTTCTTTATCTTACACCAGTATAAATATATTTGTTATGATTATATTTATGTTAGGTAGAAACATAGAGTGGTAATTGATTTGCTTTCCTTCAATTTTCTTGAAGTGACTTAGAACCAGGAAAGTACTTAGACTTCTGAAATCAGGGAAATACTTAGAGTTTTGAAAGTTGTTGATGGAGTGATGCCCTTTGATTAATTTAATTACTTACAAGATTACCTCACACCTGTTTTGATGAACTTAGTCTAATTTTCTGCAATACTGGTAAGTGTTAAGGGATCACTGTTGCCTTTAGTGTATTCAGTCATTTAAACGTGTTATGAGGGTTCAGGTGTTTGGCTTTTGGTGAGGTAATATTGATGCATGGTAACCAGATACTTGGGCACGTTTTTTTCGTAACATTATTTAATGGTGCCCAGACCCGGGAAAGCAGATTTCATTATCACTCTAGAATATACTGGTGGTGTTAGGAATATATTTTGTTAGGAGAGTGACATATAGTTTGTTTTACATTAATTGTATTGAATTGTAAGTTGATAACTTAGAGGGAAAATGGCTCAGTTCAATGTTCAGGAATTTTTAGCAGCTCCTTCCGTCCAAGTTTTGTCTGAAACCACTCTGTCTAGAGCACAGTGGAGCGCTTTAGCAGAGGCATGTGGTGGTTATGTGTCTACTAGTATGGTAAAGGCATAAATAAGATGTATTGCTATGGAATCATTGATAAACTCTGGTAGAATAACTGATGAAGATGAGTTAGAATTGGCTCAAGAGTTGTTGAATGTAGCACGTGCTGATCTCATAAATAAGCAAGCAGAAAAGAAAGAGAAAAGTGATGCAGAGTTAGAGCTTAGACGCATTGAAGCAGAAGGAAGAATTTGATTAAGACTATAAATGCTTGCTGAAAGAAGAGAGAATGCAAGCTGAAAAGAGAAAGAATAGACAGGGAAAAACAAGAAAGAAGAGAAAGAGAAGAAGAAAAAGCAGCAGAAGAGGAAAGAGAAAGAATAAAAGAGGAAAGAGAAATTGCAAGACATGAAAGGGAAATGGAATTAATAAGAGCTAGATCCACATTACCTGTAACACCATCTAACCCTAACCAAGGTAATCAATATCCTGTATTTGATGTAGTGAGAGTACAGAAATTAATCCCTAAGTTTACTGAAGAAGCTCCAGATGAGTTTTTTGATCACTTTGAGAAAGTGGCTTCAGGTATGGGATGGCCAGAGGATAAATGGTCAGTTTTTGCTACAAAGTGTCTTGATTGGTAAAGGGAGAAGTGCTTATCTAGCCTTAACAGCTGATCAGTGTAAGACTACAAGTGTACTTAAACACAGTGTGCTACAAGTTTACCAGATGACCCCAGAGTACTACAATGAGAGATTCAGAAATTTAAGAAAAGATGAGAAGGGAACCTTCTTAGATTATGCTTACAAAGTGAGAAGGTGTTTCAAACGTTGGGTAGAAGCTGCTAAAGTTAAAACTTTTGATGAGTTAGAAGAGTTACTTGTTCTTGAACAGTATCTTAAGGGAATTCCTGGACATATAAGAGCCTATTTAAGAGAGAGAGAAGTGAAGAAACTTGACAAAGCCGCTACACTTAGTGAAGATTACAATATAATCAGTAGCAAACGTAATTACAATGTCAAGTACCAGAGTCAACAACGCCCAGGTTTTAAGTCTTTTCCAAATAACAGGAACAAATTTAATGGGAAACCTTCAAGTGATACTACTAAGAGTACACAAGGTAATACAGCTCAGCAAATTAATGTGAAATCCTCATCCAGTTTTTCAAGACAGTTACAGAAACCTAATGTTGTCTGTTTCAAGTGGGGCGAGATAGGACACTACAGTCAAGAGTGTTACCGGAATCAACAGCAGTCAAAACCAGTTAGTCAAGTTGTGAAACAAACTACGAAGAGCAGTGTGGGAAAGAATCAGACTCAAGAGAAGAATGAAACTAAACAAGCTGGAAAAATTGTGTTTTAAGGCAACCAGTGGAAATGTTACCTCAAGCAGTGAGTGGTTAAGCAGTGTGGAGGCTTTTAAGCCATATATCTATGAGGGTATGCTGTCAACTCAAGAAGGAAGTTTGCAGGTACCAGTCAAGATATTACGTGATACAGGGAGTAACCATAGTGTGGTAGTACGTGGTTCTCACCCTCAGTTGGAGAAGAGTCTCACAGGAGATTCAGTTATTTTGAAGGGTATAGGAGGAGAGGAAGTAACTCCTATATGCCGCTTACACCTGTCATGTGAATTTGGTGACAGGGAATGTTGATTTTGCTGTAAAGGACTCACTAGCTGTGGAAGGTATACATGTTCTGTTGTGGAATGAAGTTGGTGGTGTGCCATTTATTCCTTGTCCTGTAGTGACAGACAAACCATTGAGGATTAGTCCTACAGAAGAGTTTGGAGAAGAATAACCCCCACCTGTTTCCTAGTTGTGTAACTACCAGAAGTATGAAGAGGACTACGACTGTAAGTGAAGAAACTGAGGATTTACACACTCAAGAAGGATCAAGTGAAGGATCTTTGTGCTTAGAAGAATTATTCCAGGGAAGTGAAGTTTCCCATAGTGCTGACCAAGAAGAGATTTCCCAAGAAGATGAAGAAGAAGACGACGACGACGACGAGAAGAAGAACCTGATGTTCCTGAAGAGACTCCGAGTAGTCAAAGTGTTGCTGAAGACAGTAGTGAAACTACAGTAGCTGAGTTAGCAGATATTGAGAATTCAACCCTTGAAGTTGGTCAAGTGACAAGAGAGAAGCTGATGGACTTGCAGAAGAAGGATGCATCGTTAACTGATTTGTCTTCAGAGTTGTTGATCGAGAAGAGATGAACAAAACCTTCTCCTACCTGTTACTATCTGAAGGAAGGTTTGCTGATGAGGAGGTATAGACCTACAGATATACCAGGAGATGCTGTATGGGGCGAATATCATCAAATTTTTATTCCATATCCGTTGAGAAAGCAAGTGGTTGCAGTAGCTCATGAGTCTGGACATATGGGAATCAGGAAGACTGTGGAGAAGATCATGAAATATTTTTTCTGGCCTGGACTTCACAGAGATGTTAGCAGGTTTTTGTCGTGAGTGTCATACCTGCCAGATAGCTGGAAAACCGAATGAAACATCAAGAAAACATCCCCCTCTACAACCTATAGAAGTTAGAGGAGAACCCTTTAGCAAAGTGATTATAGATATGGTTGGACCATTGCCGAAGACAAAGAAAGGAAATGAGTATTTATTGACATTAATGTGTCCTGTGACAAGGTATCCAGAAGCAATCCCTGTTAGAAACATATCTGCCCCAAGATAGTTGCTGAAAAAACTTGTGGAGTTTTTCTCAAAGTTTTGGAATACCAGAAATTGTACAAAGTGACAGAGGAACAAACTTTACTTCAAAGTTATTCCAGGATGTGATGAATTGTTAGGAGTGAAACAACAGTTATCCACTGCCTATCATCCAGAAACTCAAGGTGCCTTGGAAAGGTTCCACCAGACATTGAAAAGTATGCTGACAAAGTATTGTTCTGAGTCAGGAAGAGAATGGGATGTTGGTTTACCTTTAATGTTGTTTGAAGTTAGGAATGCTTATCAAGAAAGTATGGGATGTTCACCTAATGAGATGATTTTTGGAAGAGAAGTGAGAGGACCGTTGAAGATTCTTGCAGAAAATTGGGAAGAAAATCAAGAGGAAAGCCAAGCAGAGTATGTGAAGAACTTAAGGAAGAGGTTGAAAGAGATTAGAAAATTCTCTTTAGAAAACTTGAAAATGAGTCAAGAGAAAATGAAAAGGAGATTTGATGCTAAGGCTAAGCAAAGAAGTTTTAGTATTGGTCAACAAGTGTTAGTGTTCTTACCTGTCAAGAGATTTCCCCTCACTAATAAATTTCAAGGTCCTTATAAGATAATTCAGAAGTTAAGTGATAGAACTTATGTGATTGAAACACCAGAAAGAAGAAGAAGACAAAGGAAGATACATGTGAACCTCTTGAAACCTTAAAATTTCTCAGAAAACTAAAACTGAAAAAAACTGTGTCAGTAACCCAGACAACTTTATCTACAGAAGACGATGATGGCTACGAATTGGGAGCTGCAAGCAAGATGAATAATTCTTCAATTTTGGAAAATTTGGAGGATAAACTGGAACATCTGAGTGTTGAACAAGGTGAAGACTTAAGTGACGTAATTAGAAGTTTTCCAGAAATTTTTTCAGATGTGCCTAGACGTACTGATCTGACCAAGCATGAAATCAAGATTCAAGAAGATGGAAAACCTTTCAAGCAAAGAGCCTATCGCTTATCACCGTATCATCGAGATGTTTTGAAGAAAGAAGTTGAATATTTGCTGCAACATGGATTAGCAGAACCCAGTTCAAGTCACTTCAGTTCTCCATGTGTGTTGGTGAAGAAACCAGATGGTTCATTTAGGATGTGTACTGATTATAGGAAGCTGAATTCTATCAGTGTGGCTGATAATTATCCTTTGCCCCTTATAGATCAGTTACTTGATAATATTGGGCAAGCCAAAGTTGTTTCCAAGCATAGACTTGTTGAAAGGATATTATCAAATTCCCTTAGATGAGAATGCGAAGCTGCTGTCAGCTTTTATTACTCCTTTTTGGACTATATCAGTATACTGTTCTGCCGTTTGGTCTGATGAATGCACCCGCAACATTTCAACGAGTGATGGATCAACTGTTAGGATCAATAGAAGGAGTAGGTGTATACCTAGATGACATCGTGATTTACTCTACAACGTGGGAAGAACATCTGAAGATTCTGAAGAAAGTTTTCAAGAAACTACAAGAAGCAGGATTAACAGTCAACTTAGAGAAGAGTGAGTTTGGAAAGGCAACTGTACAGTATCTTGGGTTTTTGAAGTTGGAAAGGCCTTCTTTGCTCCAGTAAATGCTAATGTAGAAGGTATCCGTAAGGCTACCCCACCTACTACCAGGAAACAGCTACAGAGATTTTTAGGCATGGCTGGTTTCTATCGTCGTTTTTGCCCAAATTTCTCAGCCGTAGTAGCTCCCCTGACAGACTTAACTAGTCCCAAAGCTAAGTTTATTTGGACTCCAGAGTCAAGAATCCTTTGAGAAGGTAAAAGCCATTTTAACTTCAAGACCAGTACTTCAAGCTCCAGACTTCGACAAGAAATTTGTGATACAAGTTGATGCGTCAGACTGTGGTGTTGGAGCTGTTCTACTTCAAGAAGATGAAAATAATATCTACCATCCTGTATGCTTCATGTCTACAAAATTGAAAAAACATCAGAAAGTATATTCGACGATCGAGAAGGAAACTTTAGCCTTAATCACCGCATTGAAAAAATTTGAAGTGTATGTGAATAGACCTAGGAATGAAGAAATTGTAGTGTTTTCTGATCACAATCCACTGTCATTTATCCAGAAAATGAAAAACCATAATCAAAGACTGACCAGGTGGTCTTTGTGCCTGCAACAGTATAACTTAAGAGAGTGCAGCACATTAGTGGCAAAAACAATGTAGTTGCTGATTATTTATCTCGTTGCGAATCGTTGGATTCAACACCGTGATAAAAATCTTCTGGGGGAGGTATATTATATATTGCTACTTTCAAAATGCATGTTTTCCCCTCTTTGAAATGTCATGTAGATTGTGTAACATTTTTTCAGATTCCTAGATAGCTTAGAATAGGATGTTTTAAATGTGTGTTCAGATTTCGCATTTACGTCTTGTAAAAGAATATATATATAACGTAAAGAGAGAGATCCTTGTCTTTTCAAAGCTGCAAATGTTTAACTTTTATGTCAGCACTTTAAGATTGGAGTCTGCGAGATCCGCATTTGACTTCCCAATGCTCTGTCAGCGCGTTTGATAGCGAGCTCGTTGTCATCAAAAACATGTCAATCTTAATTATCGTTTCCCACCCTCGTTTCAATCGGGTACGTATCTGTTGGAGCAGGTCTTTGTCTTTGTGACGTGTATGTATTTGCCAAGTCCCACGTGGATGTTGCACATTATGTGTGTAAGATTGCGTCAGATTTCAGAACTTTCGAGAAGCTTTCGTGCCTAGAACGTTTTGAGACATCTGCTCTGTCATTTCCATAAAGGAAGAGATATTCATTCGATCTTAAGACCTCGAGGCAGTTAGATCTCCCTCTCTCTCTCTCTCTCTCTCTCTCACTCGACATCGAGATTTTAACGTAACGTAAATTTGGTCACTCATAACTTGTGAGAATTGTATATTTGATATTTCCTAAAAATTATTTTAGTTTATTTAATTTCTTTTGTGGAATCTGAACAAACATTTCGTACGGCGCCTTGTTTTTGTGAAAGTGTAATATACAAGCTGCAGCAAAGAGAAAGAAACTGGTATACCAAGGTAAAGTGTTATATTTTTATTAGTTGCAACTAATAATTGTTAGGAAACAGTGAATAACTAATAATGGATAGGGAGGTGTTTAACTAATAACGGATAGGATTGTGTTTTAACTAATAATTGATAGGAACTGTTGTCTGTACGAAGGTTTTGGTAAAAAACTGTTAGTTACAGTATTTTGAATGAAAAAGATTTACACTTTTACACATTGCTGATATTTTTTGTGTTTGTGTCTGTTCCATTGTTTGTGCACTTATTCATTTTCTTATTGAAGTGTGTCTTTTTGTTTTATATTTTCATTTGCATTCACCATTTAATTGACTTAGTTATTTTCATTGCTTTATCATTGCACATTTAATTAAATTTAACACTTGTGAATTGATTTGCATTTACTTAGAATTCTTTTCAAATTTTATTGTTGTTTAGCACTTGTGAATTAATTTCAAATTTTCAATTATTGCCTAACACTTTTGAATTTTGATTGAATTAATTTTCTTGAATTTTGTGATAAATTAATTTTGATTTAATTTTACTTAATTTGATTCAAGAATTAATTAAACTTTACTTTGTTTTCTAGTAACAGTAATTTTCCCTGATATTGTGAATTTCACTTATAAATTTTGAATTTAATAATAAATTTTTGTATTTAAAATTTTTAAAATTTTTATAAGTGTTTTCTTTATCTTACACCAGTATAAATATATTTAATTATGATTATATTTATGTTAGGTAGAAACATAGAGTGGTAATTGATTTGCTTTCCTTCAATTTTCTTGAAGTGACTTAGAACCAGGAAAGTACTTAGACTTCTGAAATCAGGGAAATACTTAGAGTTTTGAAAGTTGTTGATGGAGTGATGCCCTTTGATTAATTTAATTACTTACAAGATTACCTCACACCTGTTTTGATGAACTTAGTCTAATTTTCTGCAATACTGGTAAGTGTTAAGGGATCACTGTTGCCTTTAGTGTATTCAGTCGTTTAAACGTGTTATGAGGGTTCAGGTGTTTGGCTTTTGGTGAGGTAATATTTGATGCATGGTAACCAGATACTTGGCACTTCGTAACAGTACATATAATGTGTGTGTAGATACATATATATATATATATATATATATATATATATATATATATATATATATATATATGTTGTCATGACCACTTTTCTCCCTGACAATCAGGTTCATAAACTATTAAGAGAAATGGAACTGGAATGGATTAATGGACTTGAACAACCAAAGGGGAGGGTGTAAAAGAAAATGCTTCAGTATCTTAGCCTAGTTTATTTACATATATACAAGTGAGCTCAGGTTTTGGTGGCGAAAATACAGTTGTCAATTTTCAAAATCAATAAATAGATTACAATATAAACATCCAGCAGCAGCACCATACAAATGAAATATTAATCATTACATAAACACTGAGCCATACTTGCTCGTTAACTACAATTAGAAGAGTCATTCGCTCCATTGACATAATACAATAATAATTAACCGTAAAAAGAACCATACACTTGTTCATCTAAATAACTATGTTACAGCATAACTGGTAAAAAGAGTACACTTTGTCATTCAAAAAAAAAAATACCGATTATGATGCCACATAAACAGTAAGACAACCGTAGATCCTCAAGGCCGACCATTGAACAACACAATGTTCAATGCAACAGCTTCGTAGCTGCCATGGAAAAATACCTCTTCTCAACATCGGGACTATGGCTTAGCCACCAACTCGACCTCGGGAACTGGATTGAATCCTCCTCAGCGATCGACAACTGCTGCACCAAAATTCATCACCAGCAACCAGGTGATCCTCCCAAACTGCTGCTGCTGTGGTCTCGACGGAACATTGTCTAGAACCTGCTGATCTGCCTTCCAAAAGTTAGTTTCAGATTTGTTTTTACTAACCCTTTTACTGTAGGATCACTTTTGAGGGAGAAGCCTACCTACTCTTCCCGTGGACCTTAATTCGAGTGTCGTTTACTTGTTTACCTGTTCGTAGTGTGGTCTGCGATACGTGGGATCCAGTTCCCGCTGGCTTAGACACAGAATTTTGGAACACAGAGGTCTTTCCGTTAGAACTAGGTTTCCTCTTTCTAAACCACCTTTTTCTGCCATAAGGGAACACAGTTTAGCACAGGACCATCCTTTCACTCACCTAGATTTTAGAGTACTGTCTTTCTGCTCAAATAGACTGGACCTTTTAATTTCAGAGTCGCTGTTTATTAAGAAAATGAAACCGGAATTGAACAACAACTCGTCCGATATTCAACTAGCTATCATATAGTTTCATAGTAAGTACACAAAGTGGGTCGTTAGCCATTTTATTTTTGAGTGTGGTAGTTTGTTTACCTTTCATATTATTTTTATTTCTGCTTTTGTATGCTTTGCGTTCTGTTTTAGTTTTTTCGTAATTTTTAATTTTTAGTTTGTATGTGATGTTCGTTTTATTTTATGTTTTTACTGAAGCTTTTAATCAGACAATTCATTTTAATGTAATTTTTTAGTGATTTTTCATCCTTGTCATTTTTTCAGCCTGAAGATGAGGTTTTAAACCTCGAAAGCTCGTAATATTAAAGAATGTTCTTCCTAGTCTTGGCGCTATTATTTATCATCAAGCTAAGATTTCCAATTAGCCGCCCAATTACTGAGACTATATATATATATATATATATATATATATATATATATATATATATATATATATATATATATATATATATATAAATCAGGAAAATTGTTGACAAAAACATTCAGGAGTCCCAGGAAGACAGCAGTCTAAGAAGCATGCTTTATTTATTTGAGAAACGTTTCATGTTGCTTCAACACATCATCAGTCTGCAATAATTAAGATTTTACTTGACAAATTACAAGTTAAAAGTACAAAGTATTACCAATAAAAATTCAGCTAAAAATCATTTAAAACTTTAAAATAAAAACAAAACATGGGCGAGAAAGGCTACCTATTCAATGAAAGGAAAAGAGCCAAGTGACCACAACAGTTCATACATGCCCAGACAACACTTAGGCCAGAGAGAGGGGAGACGAAGAAACATTAGAGTTTAAGCCTGGAGAGAGGTGCTTGATAAATAAAGACTCAAGGGTCGTTAAGTAGGCTGTTTGTTTAGTAGTGCCTATTATTGAAAAATGCTTTTTTTCCACAATAATTTTGCATTTGGATGCATGAGTCCTCATATTTGAAAATTCGGGATTGGATATTCTTGACCCTGTCCTATTCAATTCCTAATTTTCAAATATGAGGACTCATGCATCCAAATGCAAAATTATTGTGGAAAAAAGCATTTTTCAATAATAGGCACTACTAAACAATCAGCCTACTTAACGACCCTTGAGTCTTTATTCATCAAGCACCTCTCTCCAGGCTTAAACTCTAATGTTTCTTCGTCTCCTTTCTCTCTGGCCTAAGTGTTGTCTGGGCATGTATGAACTGTTGTGGTCACTTGGCTCTTTTCCTTTCCTTGAATAGGTAGCCTTTCTCGCCCATGTTTTGTTTTTATTTTAAAGTTTTAAATGATTTTTAGCTGAATTTTTATTGGTAATACTTTGTACTTTTAACTTGTAATTTGTCAAGTAAAATCTTAATTATTGCAGACTGATGATGTGTTGAAGCAACATGAAACGTTTCTCAAATAAATAAAGCATGCTTCTTAGACTGCTGTCTTCCTGGGACTCCTGAATGTTATATATATATATATATATATATATATATATATATATATTATATATATATAGATATATATATATGTATACACACATATATATATATATGTATATATATATGTATATATATATTATTATATATATATATATATGTATACATATATATATACATATATATATGTGTATATATATATATATGTATATATGTATATATATACATATATATATATATATATGTATATATATCTATATATATATATATATATATATATATATATATTTATTTATATATTTTGTGTGTGTGTCATATGTGTGTGCATGTCTGTACATAGGCATACACATGTATATATGTTAAATATACATATATATATATGCGTGCATTTATATACAGATATGTGTATACATATATTTTTTACACACACATATATGTGTAAAACACATACACACATAAAGGTATATATATATTTATATATATAATGTATGTTTATATGGAGACACACATGGACATATATATGTCTGTGTAGACATATTTATATGTGTGTGTGCATGTGTGTAAGTACCTCACATATATGTTATATATATGAATATAAATGTGTGTATGAATACATCCACATACATACATGTATGTATGTATATATATATATATATATATATATATATATATATATATATATATATATATATATGGTATGTATGTGTGTGTGTGTGTGTATGTATGTGTGTGATAAATGCGTGCATGTCTGTAAATAGACATACACATGTATGTGTGTAAATACACACATATGTATATGTATTTATGTATGTGTATTTATACTAATGTACAAACATATATGTATATATGTGTGTGTCAATTATAAGTCAAAGACACTCGCGGAAAACGAAAATAAAAGTGACTTGTGGATGTGACATAAAATTCACACACGCACATACATGCACACACAAACATTAAGCCACAAACATCGTTGCATATCGAGTTCCCTCAATACCTCGGGAATCACTTTCGCACCCAAAGGGGAATTATTATTCCCAAGTGCTTCCCCCCAAGCACTTGATTATCATTCCCCTTTGGGTGCGAAAGTGATTCCCGAGGTATTGAGGGAACTCGATATGCAACGATGTTTGTGGGTTAATGTTTGTGTGTGCATGTATGTGCGTGTGTGAATTTTATGTCACATCCACAAGTCACTTTTATTTTCGTTTTCCACGAGTGTCTTCGACTTATAATTGACACACACATATATACATATATGTGTGTGTGGGTGCATGTGTAGAAATGCAGACAAATACATATATGTGCGTATGTGCATGTCTGTAAATACACATACCTGCATGCATATGTTATATATGTGTATACTAACACATATATGTAAGTAAATACTACACATACACACATATATGTGTGTGTACATGTAAGTACACATACACAAGTGCATGTGACATAAAATTCACACACACACAAACACGCACACACAAACATTAAGCCACAAACATCATTCCATATCGAGTTCCCTCAGTACCTCGGGAATCACTTTCTCACCCAAAGGGGAATAATCATTCCCGAGTGCTTCCCCCCAAGCACTTGATTATCATTCCCCTTGGGTGAGAAAGTGATTCCCGAGGTACTGAGGGAACTCGATATGGAATGATGTTTGTGGCTTAATGTTTGTGTGTGTGTGAATTTTATGTCACATGCATAAGTCACTTTTATTTTCGTTTTACACATCAAGCTACAAATTTGTGCCCGATAAAGAATCCTAGACCTCAGGAAGAACTGACACTCAAGGGGAATTGTTGTCAAGTGCCGGGGGGCAGACACTTACCTAGTCAAGTGCCTGGGGGGAGACACTTGCCTAGTTAGGTGCCTGGGGGGAGACACTTGCCTAGATAAGTGTCTGGGGGGAGACACTCACCTATTACAATTCCCCTTGGGTGGAAGTTATTCCCAAGGTTTAAGGATATCTTTATCGAGCGAGCTTTGTAACAATATTTTCCAGATCCTGCAATCGGGATCTGGAAACAGTCACTCGCACAAATTAATACAAACACAAAATCCCATTTAACATAAAATAAATTTTTAATAATTAAACTAATAACAAAATGATTTTCCTTACAAACTTAACATTAATTTTTTTCTATTTTTTAATTTTATATTTTTTAGGGATTTTTTATTTTTATATTTTTTTTTGGTGGGGATATTACTATCCACCTTTTCTATTTTTCTACAATCACAACACTTATACTAAATTACTTAAAAACTAATTAACTTAACACTAATATTTTTTTTTCCATTTTATATTTTTTAGGGGTTTTGTGTTTTATATATTTTTTTGGTGGGGATATTACTATCCACCTTTTCTATTTTTCCATAATCACAAAACTTATACTAAATCACTTATAAACTAATTCACTTAACACTAATATTTTTTGTTATTTTTTCCATTTTATATTTTTTAGGGCTTTTGTCTTTTATATTTTTTTTGGTGGGGATATTACTATCCACCTTTTCTATTTTTCTACAATCACAACACTTTCACACTAATTCCTGTTCCTTACACTGGTGCCAAATACAATGCTCTTCTTCATCAAATCTTCCTTTCCTACTGTAGAGTTCATCCTTCGCTTCAGAGGAAATCACCCAAAGTGACTCCTCGTTTGGTCCTTTGTCCCCCGTCGAAGTTCCTCTTTTGCCCTTTGGCAGCGATGATATCCTGGACCTCGTAAAAGAAACCAACGACGTCCTTTTCGTTCCCTCTAACGGTGCAGTTGTTAGAGGTTTCGTCCGCCTTGGGGCCTTGGAAGACGACTTTGTATTCGTTAACCAGTCTTTTGATGTTGTGTCCTCCTCGGCCGATGACCATTGCTCGTTCCTCCCTGTCTAGGAGGATTCCGTAGAGGCGATCTTCTATCCTGGTTAAGCCTGGGACGATTTCCTCCTGTGGGAAGTTCATTCTTCCTTGCTGGCCTGTTTTATCCTTTCCTTTGGGCGTCATGGCTTCTTTAATGTCAAGATAAGCGTCCTCCACATCCTTCAATTGACCTTGTATGGTGACAAAGCCATCTGTTTTTTTGTGCACAATGATCTTGACGTTGTTGTATTTCTCGATTTTCCTCAGCTTATCTCCTTTGGGGCCGACTAGAAGTCCTTTGTTTTGGGCTTCCACTTCCAGACGGTATTGGCCAGCTCCAATTCTGGTCAGTCCTTCAGTTGTGATGTCACAACTTCTTACACTGACTTCTTCAAGGAGGAGACGAAGGTGGTCATACGCTTTTTTAACTTGGTTCAGGTCTCCTCCTAAAAAGCCTATTTCCCTCTGGTCTTCTTCTTTCGGAAGAATCAGTGTCACTTTGAAGAGGCTTCTGACTTCCCTGGCCCCATGTCCGTTGAGGGCAAGAAGGAGACGTCTGCCCTCAAGTCCTAAGTCGAACTGGTACCAGTCTAAGCCCACAAGTTTCAGGTCGTTTTCTGCTGAAAAGTTCTGGATGTCATCAATCATTTTAGATATGACTCTTTCAGCTTCCTGGGCTTCTTTGAGTGGGCCGAAGATACTGATGTAGTTCCGTTGATCATCTTTGTCAGGGAGGTAGATGGCCACATTCTGTTCCCTGATGAGTTTCCGAAGGGTTAGTTCTTGTGGTCCCAATGCCTCCTCTGAATTCTGATCAACAGTCATCACGAAATCTTCTTTTCCTACTGCAAAGAGCCCTTTTGAGACCTGAGTCAGCTCGCTAATGTTGAAAACCTTGTCCACTCGGAATCTGATTTCATTGTAGACCTTTTCAACATTCTTCTTGGGGCCTTTGAGCTGGACAATTCTCGAACCATCGTTCTGGACGCTCATGACGACCCCGTGGTCTTGCCTGGCCAACTTGGCAAATTTCCCTCCTTTGCCAATGATCTGACCCATGTCTAGGTCGTTTTCACAGTGGAAGGAGAAGGCTTTTCCTCCACACTGTTTGAGAGGTCCACATCTTCGGGGTCGTGTCGTTTTCCAGTTATCTCCCTTTGCAGGTCGTGTTACCTCGGGGGTTTTAATTGGGCCAGTTGGTTTTGCCATAGAGTTTTCAGCGGAGGCGGCACTTTTCGGCCCAGGAAGAATCTTTACTATGTTAGCAAAGGACATTTTTTCTGATTCTTCCTGTGGCTTCGCTTCCATTCCTTCAGGTCCACTGGCCGCTTCTTCCGGAGGAGGAGGAGGAACGTCCTCCTCCTTTTCCTCTTGAACAACTTTTTCTTCTTCTTCCGGTTCCTTCAGGGTGAGATCGGGCGTTTCCTCTTGTTCCTCGACCTTCTCTAGAATTCGAGCTTGGTCCTCCACTGTTTCTTCTATATGACCGCTTTCCTCTTCCTCTTCTCGAATTAGAGTAGGTTCTTGATGGTCTGATTCCTCCTCCTTTGCAGGCTCTTCCGCCTTTTCCTGAAGAAAAACTTTTTCCTCTTTAGCCCCTTCGTTTTCTTCACGATGAGGAAGAATAATGTTTTGTCGTCGGGGCACAGATTTCAGCAAACGTCTGCTTCGCATGCCTCCCTGGCCGTCCTCTTCGGGAGCCTCGCGAAGCGATATGCCAACAATAATCTTGTGCCTGTCTTCCTCAAACTCCCATTCCTCTTCCTCGAACTCCCAGTTATCTTCTTGGAGAGTTTCTAAATCATTTTCAAATTCCAAATCCTCTTCTTCGTCGTCGTCCTCTTCGAACCATTCCTCCATGATGGGGAAAGTTCTGCGTTGCACAATAAAGAAAGTTTGCTTCTTCTCTTTCTTTTTCTCTGGAGGACCCTTCTTGAGGATGGCAGCAAAATTCAATCCAATTTCACTCTCGTGCACCAATTCCTCAGAAGGGGGAGCGGGCTCTTCACTGTTGAGGTCTTCAACATCGATATTATATCCTTCCCTTTCGTGTTCGTCGAGGATTTCTTGGATGTGCTGGAGGGCCATTTCGACACGATTTTCAGCGCCTTCCAAATAGGCAACTTCCTTGGTGTCGTCTTCGGGAAGGTCGAGGCGAACGTTGTAGAACTGTGTGAATTCCCTGACCTCTTTTCCTATCTTGTGTAAAATGAGTTTTTCCGTCTTCGATAATGGGAATTCATATGAGTTTCCATGAACGAATTTCAGTTCTTTTTCCAGTTTCAGGGGGACGTTTTCTTCTTTTCGAGGCTCCTCCAGGGGGACCTCATTGACACTCTCTTCCTTACTGTTTTCAGATTCGCGATCCCTGGAACTGGTTTCAATTGTGAATTCTGGAACAGAAGGTTCCAAAATATCCTCTTTCGGTTCCTCTTCGTCTTCGAGCTCTGTCTTGACTTCTTCTTCGAGTTCTGTCTTGGTCTCTTCTTCCACTTCTTTCCTGTCCTCTATTTCCAGTTCGTTGATGTCCTCTTCTTCCAGATCTTTTCTGTCCACTTCTTTCAGTTCTCTTCCGTCATCTTCTACTGTTCTGTCGGTCAAGTCCTCGTCGTTCTCCTCTATCCAGTCTATGCACTCTTCCATATCAGTTATCAGGGTCTGTTCAATCTTTCCAGCAATCTTCTTCTTTCCTTTGAAGAAGAACATTGTAATGGCGATGGTTGTAAGAAACAGGAACATTTTTGGTAAAAAAACGAATGCATCCACTCTACGAAGAACCTCCTCAGTTGGGGATGTTCCCTGCTCACCTAGGAGAGTGTTCCTCACCAAGGCTTGCAAGGGTCCATTGCAGGCAGACAGAGAAGGCTCCTCGTATCCAATCATACCAGAAAGTCCAATAAAGTTCAGAATGAAATGCAGAATGCGGCGCATTCTGTTTTCTCTCCTGAACTCCATAAGGGTTTGTTGAGCGACATCGCAGCAAAGGAGTTCGGTCTCGAGAGACGTCCTCCAGTTGATGCCACCCACAAACACGATCCTAAGTAGCAGCGTAAAGGCAGCGACAAAAGCTCCGAATGCGTTGATTACACACTGGAAAATCATTTTGACTAATGATACCGATACAGACGACTTCTCTTATGCCTAGTTTTTATTCAAGCCACCTGGTCTTTGGCGGCTGGATCCCCCGAACCGGAGCGTCTCCAGGAGCGACTTCTCCGAGATCTGAGGACTCCGATCCCTGGAGACTTTGGATTGGGGGCTCATTTGCATCCTTCAGCACGAAGGATTCGGAGCTGCTTCATGGCTTCGGGCGAAGAGCCGCAAGTCTTCAAGGACTGCATGACGTCATGTGGAGAGACTGCTGGATTTCCCATTGGTTATTCATCGGAGACATATTACATAATACGTGAATTTAACCTGTACTATATTGAAGCATAAAAAATCTCTCATTTTCCCCAACCCTTGATGAGATGCTTTTGATTAAACTGAAATTATTTAGATTATTATTCTCTGTCTTTTGCTATAGCTTCTCAGTTTTATAGTAATATCACTATTTTTTCCCTTTTTTATTTTTGTAGATTTCTCTCTCATTGCTCTTAGTTCTTCACATTCATTTTAGTGAAGTATTCACTTCTTCTTATAAAGAAATTATTATGATTAAACTCTGATTCGATTTGAAGGGAATATCACTGCAATATGATTTTAAAGCCGCTTATTAAATCGAGCAATTTGGTGATTATTGTCTGGTTCCTCCTCAGTTGTTGAGTTATTTAAAGAATCTTCTACATTCAATCACTTCTTTCCACATAAAATTAGTTTATAGTTCTTGAAGGCCGTGTATGTATTCATATATGTATGTATGAATGTTTATACAATGAATTCAACGTATAAGCATGAAAATATTCATGGTACAAAGACAAATACACACATAACATAAAACACACACACACACACACACACACACACACACACACACACACACATATATATATATATATATATATATATATATATATATTGTATGAGTTTTGTCAACTTATGCACACACAAAAAAACAAATGTGTGTGTGTGTAAATGTACGCACACATATATGTATATATATTTGATCATAATCATATTAACACTTCATTCGTCTCACACAATCAACACAGGAAGAGAGAGAAGAGAGGAGGACGAGAGAGAGCAGATTGCGAGACGTAGGAGACGAGAGAGAGAGCGAGAACGCTGGGAATACAGGTCTTTTCCAATTTCTATTTTCTTTCCGTGTAAATGGCTTGGAAATAAAGTCGAAACCGGTTAGGACCTGCAACCAGTCTTTGTTTTTCCTGTGCTAATGTATGAGAGATGAATCAAGCGTTAATGTGATTATGATCAAATATATTATACAAATATGTATGTGCATACATTTACATACACACATTTGTGTTTCTGTGTGCCTAAGTGACTTTAAACTTATATATATATATTATATATATATATATATATATATGTGTGTGTGTGTGTGTGTGTGTGTATTTTTGTGTGTATAAATATACTACAGACACTCGTGATTTTATTATTACATACACAAACATAAAGCCACAAACATCAGGAGAAACTCTCACCCAAGGGGAATTATAATGTGTGTGTATATTATATATATATATTTATATATATATATATATATATATATATATAATATATATATATATGTATATATATATATATATATATATATATTAGATATTATATGTATATATATATATATCTATATATTATATAATTATAGTATGTTGTTATTATAATCTTATCACTCAATAAATATACGTATTCTATGTATAGTTTTTTTTATGAACATTTATGAAGTTCAAATTTTTATATTTTCTTATACTTTCTCTGTCCTGTTGAGAGCTAACTCAATAATAATAAAATAATAATATAATAATAATAATAATAATAATAATAAGTAATAATAATAATGATAATAATAATAATAATAACTATCGTTATAATAAATAATGATAAAAATAATCAAAATAAATAATATCTGTTCAAAAGTCTAACAATAAATACAAGTTCATATTGAGTGTTGCTATATTGACAGACGTTTGCTAACTTTTTGTTCTAAACTTTGGTCATTATAATATCCTTAACAAAATAAAAATAAAAACTAATATGTATAATGACTTATATGATTTTTTTTTATTGATTTTTGGAAAAATCTTCAATAAAGGAAAGATGTGTCCTGGTATTATTTTTTTTTCTCGTCCATAACTGAATCTTTCTTTGGAGATAGAAATTAAGATACTTTTTTATTCATATATATATATATATATATATATATATATATATATATATATATATGTATATATACATATGTATATAATTACATGCATGTATATGTCTGTGTATATATTAATAGTATAAACAAGAGTTCGAAATGGTGATACATTACTGAAATTTATTTCCAGCCAACGTTTTAGATCGTGACGTCATTATCAGAGCTAAAATACGAGAGTAACAGCAGTTAAAATAAATATGTTTGACTCAACGAAAGCTATTCAAGTTATAAAATATACTCAATAAAGTTAACGTTCATTTAGTGAGCCACATACATTGATGTTAATTGTTGTTACTCTTGTATGTTTAAACCCTGATGATGAAACCATACTCTGGAGCGTTGGCTGGGAATAAATTAAGAGGTTTTTATCACCATTTTGTCCTTCTGAATATAGTACTAAGCATCCTATATTCTGTAGATGTCCACACTCTTTCCCCATCACGTGTATGTATGTAAACTGAATCACGAAGATATGGAACTTAATGAATATCACATATAAATAAAGGACCAACATTAAGAAAATGATGATGTCTGTCGTCCTCATGACGGTCCTCCCCAGCTAAATAATAATAATATTCTAATAATAATAACTAGAATCCTGCGTCTGGCGCGAGAGAGGCTTGGTCTATGTATATAACTGTTAAAAGCAATGTCTGTGTGGACGCACCAGAGGCGAGAAAAATAGGGGATAAAAAATTGATAACTGCTGGTGATACGGCAAATCATCGCGAAGGGTAAGAGGTGAGGAAAAAAAACCAGAACAGAACCTGTGAAAAATAGCACATTGATGACCGTTGATGATGGCAAGTGGTGAGAAACGGTGAGAAAATAGAGACTCCTTTCGGTGTGTTTATTACAGAGAGGTGGTGACAAATGGCAAATATTCCGGCGGGCGACGGGACGATGCTGCCGAAGTGTGTTTTTTAATTTCAAAACAGGCGACAGATTCTCTCCCTCGCCGATAGGTGGGATGATGTTACTGAAGGAAATGGGCTAATTTAATGTTCGGAGATGGCTCTGGTGTGTTCCATTCATTCATTCCAGAGCCTCCCAATCGCCCGAGAGCGAAAGAAAGGTGAGGAAATAGCAGTTAAGAAATTTGCCGCGGTCTCGCTTCGTTATAGCGGTAGATGGCATCTCGGCCGGAGCAGTGGTGTTTCTCGTACTAAGATTTTAAGTATATAGTGTTGGGATGGAGAAAAACGAATGTTTTTACGCGATAAAATTAATTTAGGATATAATATTAACGTGTTATTTTAATACCTGAAAGGCCTTTGGTACATAGTGTCCGATATAGATTTGACCTATTGCTGTTGTTATACTTATTAATTACAAATGGAAAAGAGTAGGCCTACTATGAGATTCAGGGCCTCTGTAACACGGTTTTTTCGCAATAACTTTTTATCTATGCATTTCATAAATATAACGCTTATTCAGAATACATATTATATCAACACATAAATTTTGAGTGTATTCTGCACTACGTAGGTTGAATAAATTTGGTACTTATAATGTAAAAAGGGACCTTTTTTGAAGACGGGCCAACTTACTCAGAGAAAAGGTTTCGAACGCACTCGTTACGTAACTTATGACAGCATTTCTTCCCTCTTTCTCGATGGATGATTGGCTATACGTAACGAAGGCTAAACCTCTGGCAACAATGACATACAAATTTAAATACAAGCAAAGCAGTACACCTTTATGAACTCTGGAACCTCTCCACTGATAATTGTCATAATGAACAAACCAACAAAATATGTTAATAAATACAAAAACACTTCGTTTATTAGACTAACTCCCAAAATAAGTTTCCAAAGAAATTACAGTCTACTTTATAGGTCACAATCAGATTGACAAGATGTAGGGAATAGTTGGTAATTACCAAAAACATAGTAAACAAGCTTGATTTGATAACTGCTATATCCAATGTCAAGCAATTTTTATTTATTTGCTATCTACCTATTTACTGAAAAAAAATAGCCGGTACCGTATATTGGCTTTATACCTTCACCAATAATTATCGTCAGAATGGTGACTTCATGAGGCTCCACCCACTTTCGCCTCGTTATAATTCAGGATAACACTGAAGGCTACCATGGGCATTGTTGGATTAGAAAATTTAACTTCTGGCTATAAAAACTAATTTCTCGAGTAGTTGTAAGAAGTGCTAAATGATCCTCAAGGATCCCAGCAGTTGGTCTAAACGTTTAATTCATGTATATTACTGCTATACTGTTGCGGCACTACTGCTACAGTAGTATTACTACGCTAGCACTGATACCCCACCCACATCTATGTATCGTTCCGCCATTCATAAAGTTTTTGGGTTTCAGAACCGATGGAATTTCTGTCTGGTGGATGGGCGGGGCAACATTTAGTCAAAAGGTGTTTGTTTACCTTGCTTACGTAATGAATGTTTTTCGACTCTTGGCTCGTAATCATTGGCCATGGCGTCGGCTAGAACATTTTTACTCTATAGAAATTAAAACTATCGGGTTTAGGTTATTGATAATGCTGACAAAATTTGTGAGTGGTTGTAAAATATACATATGTCAACTTTCAGGTACATCCAATGCTTTGACAAGGAGCAAAGTCCAAAAAACCGTGTTACAGAGACCCTGAATCTCATAGTAGGCTGTTAATTACAATGGTAAAGAATAGGCCTATAACTTTGTCTTACTGTCGAAATCAACTTATCTACGTATTTCATTTGTATTAGATATGAGCTTAATTTTACCTGCATTCAGAAATATTCATGCATTAGATTCAAGAGCTTAGATAAGCCTTTGAAATAGTACTTTTCAGGATAAAGTTTGTTGTACTGCATGGCTGATTTTACATAATAAAAACATGACTCATTATGAGTTATTTTATGGTTCAGTTTCATATTCTACTTTACCATCTTCGTCTTCTTATCATTATCATTGATTCTACTTATTATTATTGTTATTTTAAATCCTCTTGCTTAAATGTTAAATAAAATCCATCGAATTTTGAGACAACTTATTATTATTATTATTATTATTATTATAAATTTAAATAATCTCGCCTAAGTGTTAGATATCCATCGAATGTACCCTCGTATAATCATACCCTACTCGTCAAGGGCAGGGCTCTGCATTCAACCACCTCTGGACCAACGATTTGGAAGCAGGAAATACCCCTTGATGAATACCCTTAATATTCACTGGGTGCGCGTGCGCGCACACACACAAGCGTTTTATTCTTCTCCTTACGGATTTCTGAGGAACATGCGTATTATTGTCACTCAATCGAATGGTAAAACCGGATTTGTTTCAACCTCATTAGATCTGTTACGGATTACCTCTGCGCGCGGAATTTTAAATTGTCAGGTGATTTGTATGTTTGTAATTTATAGGTATTTTTGGAACTTCAGAAATTCTTGCGTTTTAATACATTTTTATGTATGTGTTAATTTATCTTAATATTTTTTTTTATAAATTGTATCTCATCTTTCTGTATGTCGCGTACATAGATTTACAGAGAGTACGTAGACTTACAGAGAGTACATAGACCTACAGAGAGTACGTCGACCTACAGAGAGTACGTAGACCTACAGAGAGTACGTAGACCTACAGAGAGTACGTAGACCTACAGAGAGTACATAGACCTACAGAGAGTACGTAGACCACAAGAGTACGTAGCCTACAGAGAGTACGTAAGACCTACAGAGAGTTCGTAGACCTACTGAGAGTCGTGACTACAGAGAGTACGCAGACCTACAGAGAGTACGTAGACCTACTGAGAGTACGTAGACCTACAGAGAGTACGCAGACCTACAGAGAGTACGTAGACCTACTGAGAGTACGCAGACCTACAGAGAGTACGTAGACCTACAGAGAGTACGTAGACCTACTGAGAGTACGCAGACCTACAGAGAGTACGTAGACCTACTGAGAGTACGCAGACCTACAGAGATACGTAGACCTAAGTGAGACGAAGACCTACAGAGAGTACGTAGACTACTGAGAGTACGCAGACCTACAAGAGGGAGTCCGCAGACCTACAGAGAGTACGTAGACCTACAGAGAGTACGTAGACCTACAGAGAGTACGTAGACCTACAGAGAGTACGCAGACCTACAGAGAGTACGTAGACCTACAGGAGAGTACTCCAACAACAAGAGAGTACGGGGCAGACCTACAGAGGAGTTACCGTAAGACATCAGAGAGTAACGTATTACCTACAGAGAGTACGTAAAAGAACCTACCTTACCTTACCACCTTACAGACCTTACATCTTGTTCGGGTTGCCCCAGGTCCCTCAGTGTGAGGCGCCTCTAATGTCTACCAGAGAGTTGCTAGTACATCTTCCGGTATATTTTGCATCTTCCAATCTTGGATGGTCTGGGATGCAGTTTAAATATTTGTCGAGCTTATTCTTAAACACATCTACGCTCACTCCTGATATATTCCTCAGATGAGCTGGCAACGCATTGAATAGACGCTGCATTATCGATGCTGGTGCGTAGTGGATTAATGTCCTGTGTGCTTTCCTTATTTTTCCTGGTATATTTTTGGGCACTATTAATCTACCTCTGCTTGCTCTTTCTGATATTTTTAGTTCCATGATATTTTCTGCTATTCCTTCTATCTGTTTCCATGCCTGAATTATCATGTAGCGTTCTCTTCTTTCCTTTCCAGACTATATAATTTTAAGAATTGTAGTCTTTCCCAGTAGTCTAGGTCCTTAACTTCTTCTATTCTAGCTGTAAGGACCTTTGTACACTCTCTATTTGTGCAATATCCTTTTGATAGTGTGGGTACCATATCATATTGCAATATTCAAGTGGACTACGAACATATGTTTTATAAAGCATAATCATGTGTTCAGCTTTTCTTTGTTTTGAAGTGCCGTAACAACATTCCCATTTTTGCTTTACATTTTGCCAACAGAGTTGCTATTTGATCATTGCATAACATGTTCCTATTCATCATCACACCAAGGTCTTTAACTGCTTCCTTATTTGTGATGGTCTCATTATTATTAGGTCCCTTATATGCATATAGCTTTCTTTCTCTGTCTCCATAATTTATTGATTCAAATTTATCAGAGTTAAATACCATCCTATTTACCTCTGCCCAATCATATACTTTGTTAAGGTCTCTTTGTAGAGCGTTCCTATCTTCATCACAAGTAATTTCTCTACTTATTCTTGTGTCATCTGCGAAACTACTCACTACCGAATCCTTAACATTATTGTCTATGTCTTCAATCATAATAACAAACAGTATTGCAGCTAACACCGTACCTTGCGGCACACCGGATATTACCTTGGCTTCATCCGATTTCTCGTCGTTTGCAATAACTATCTGTTTTCTGTTGTGTAAAAATTCTTTTAACCATCTTCCTACTTTATCCACGATATTGTGTTTTCTAATTTTCTTCGCTAATATATTATGGTCTACTTTATCAAAAGCTTTTGCAAAGTCTAAATAAACCACATCTGTTTCATTTCCGCTTTTCATATTTTTGAATATGTTTTCACGGTGGACTAACAGTTGGGTTTGTGTACTTTTTCCGGGTACGAAACCATGTTGTCCTTTATTAAACAAATTATTTTTTATTAAATGTTTCATAATATTTTTCTTCATTACCCTTTCATACACTTTCATTATATGTGATGTTAGACTCACAGGCCTATAATTACTTGCCTCTAGTCTTGATCCACTTTTGAAAGTAGGGGTAATATACGCTAATTTGTGCTCATCATATATCTTGCCTGTATCTACACTTTGTCTTAATAATATTGCAAGTGGCTTTGCGATAGAATGAACTACTTTCTTTAACAAAATAGCAGGAATTCCATCAGGCCCTGCAGCAGCTCCATTTTTAATTTCATTAATAGCCTGCACAATATCAGCTTCATTAATATCTATGTCAGCTAAATATTCACTATTTTCATCCCTTACTTCTATATCATTATCTTCATTATCTATTCTAGGGGTGAATTCTCTCTTATATCGTTCTGCCAGTATGTTGCAAATTTCCTTTTTTTCATTCGTTAATCTCCCTTCAATTCTCAGAGGGCCTATTTCTATTCTTCTTTTATTCATCTTCTTCGCATATGAGTATAATAGTTTGGGGTTTTGCTTGATATTTAATAGGGTTTTTTCTTCCAAGTCCCGTTTTTCATTTTCTTTTGATTGTATAATCTTTTTTTCTGCATTTTCTATCTTACTTTTTAGTTCTATAACTTTCCATGCATTTTTCTTTTGCAAGACCTTTTTTCCACTTTCTGATTTTCTGGAACAAGATTCTTCTGTCTCTTGGTATGCATGAATGATGTTTACTTTTCTTCTTCGGTATATATTTTTTCCACTATTATCTCCAATATTTTATATAATATCTCCGTATTTACCCTTATATGTCATCACTTACGAAAATGTTATCCCAATCTTTGTTTAATTCTTCATTAATTTCTGACCATTTTATATTTTTACTGTAGAAGTTGTATTTTCCATATCCTTCCCACTTTTTCATTTCTTGCTTATCTCTATTTTCACTTGCTTTGGAATGAACTGTTAATTCTATGACATTATGGTCTGAAATACTCGCATTATAAACTATTATTTCTTTAACATAATTCATCTCGTTCACAAATACTAGGTCTAAAGTATTTTCCTTTCTTGTTGGCAGGTGATTTATTTGTTGAATGTTGTATTCTAGTAGCATATCTAATAGCTTTTCAAATTGCCTCTTATCTTCTGCACTACTATTACTCTCTTTTTATATGTATAAGTACAACCACAATCTCCTATTCGTTCTTTCCATTCTACGAAAGGAAAGTTGAAGTCACCAGATAGGAGAATAGTCCAGTCCTTGTGATTTCTACATATATCATCCAATTTTTCAATTATTAAGTCAAACTCTTTAGTATTAGGAGGTCTATATATTACTATGTTCATCAATTTTTCAGATTCAAATTCTACCGCTATTAGTTCACATTCTGAGTTACTATATTTCTCATATATTTTTCCTTGTTTTTTGTCTTTCCCATATATTGCGGTTCCCCCTTGATTCCTATTTTTTCTATCTGATCTATAAGTTTGGAACCCTTTATTTGATCATCATTTGGGTTAGTTCTTCTAAGTACTCTATTTTCTTTTTGAGTTACTCGTAACTAAACCCTGCGCATTCATCACTATGATGGTTTGCGTGTTTTCTCCTTCATTTAATACTGATAGTAATAAGGATTTTCCCATGTCCTCTTTCCTGTTCTGGTATGTTGTTCTTTTTTTCATTTCCAGAAATTCTGACATTAAAAAATCCAACTTTTCCATAATATTTGATCTTCCTTCATCATAATTATTCATTTTGTGTCTGAATCTGCAATTTTCTCCGTTTCTGCAATATCCTCTTGCATAATAAATACAGTTATTATCTCTTGAGTAGAATTTCGGAGCTGATGCTTTGAAATTCTTTGCTGACACCTCTGCATATCTCATTGGTGGTTTGCTTTTCTCTTTTACCTGATATTCTTGATTTCTCTCTTTATTTGTTTCTTTCTTATTTTGGATTTTATTAACTTGGTTGGTTATTTATTTGATTATGATTCATGGCTACAGGGTGCATATATTTGCATTTTTTGTCGAACTTACATCCTTTCCTTCTTTTAGGTTTTTTACATATTTTTGGATGCAGATCTCTGCAATCATCCCCATATCCATCTAAGTATGCACATTTACCATATATTTCATAGTTTTGACATATCTTAGGATGTTTGTAGTAACATCTTTCTCCAAATCTGCAATTCCCTCTTTTCAAAAGGTTGCAGATTTTGTCTTTCTTGTCTATTTTTTCCTCTTTCCCGTCATTGTATAGATCTGGGTAGAGCCTCTTCGGGATTTGCTTTTCTGTTGTCATATCGTAATTTATTTCTTCGTAGGTATGCTTGCTTTATTGCCTCATATGTAGTATCAATGAGTATCTCTGCATCCATACTTTTATCTTGTTCTTTGTTTTCCTTATTTTTTCTGTCATTTCATTTTTGTTTACTTCTCTTCCGTTTTCCTCTTCTTCTTTTTCTTCTTCTTCTTCCTCTTCCTCTTCTTCTTCTTCATCCTCAACTATTTGTACATTCAATCTTGATTTAATAACATTGTCTATCCATGATAGACATGTTGAACAAAAAATTCTTGTATCTTTTCTCAAATCTTGTATTACCTCAGCACACTGTGGATGGGTCGGAATGTTGCATGCAGCACATTTTCTGATTAGGTTTTGTGGATTGACTATGCTATACAAACCTTACACAGTTTGCATGCTTTTGGCATTCTTTTTCCTAATGCATCAATTAGTATATTCACAAGATTCACCTTATTCATTTTCTTTGTCGGAATATGTTGGTTTATGTATATTTTCTTTATGAGTCTCTTGACCACTTGGATTTTATTTGGAACTTCTTCAATTATTTTCAAGATGTTTCATTAGATTTGTTCCAGTTTGAAGGATTATATCCTTCTAATATATTCTATGAATGCTTTTGTATCTTTTTGGTTAGGACTGTTGCTGATTTCATAGATGAGGAAATGCCAGTTCCCTTCCTGCTACCTCATCGTATTGCGAATCTGCTAGACACGCCAAATTACGCCACCTTTTCCCGCAGTTGGAACTTACTGCCATCTTGTTCTGATTTATAGTATTACACTTGATACACTAACTTAGAAGACGCTTTATCCTACTATTTTCACACTAATCTTATCACCGATAGTTCACGAACACTTCTAGATATTTCTCAAATTCTAGTCGTATGTTAAACTTGTGATATCTGTTGATTATTGTGACTTCACGCGGGTACATCTCACCAAGCAAGATGGCTACAGAGAGTACGTAGACCTACAGAGAGTTACATAGACCTACAGGAGAGTACGTTAGACCTTACCAGAGGACGTACGTAACCTACAAGAGAGTACATAGACCTTACAGGGAGAGTACGGTAGTAGACCTACAGAGAGTACATAGACGTACAGAGTACATAGACCTACAGAGAGTAGGTAGACCTACAGAGAGTACGTAAACCTACAGAGAGTACGTAGACCTACAGAGAGTACGTAGACCTACTAAGAGTACATAGACCTACAGAGAGTACGTAGACCTAACTAAAGAGGTTACCAATAGACCTACGAAGATGTACGTAGGACCCTACATAGGAGTACATATACCTACAGAGAGTACGTAGACCTACAGAGAAGTACCGTAGGACCCTACAGAGAGTGTAATAGACCTACAGAGGAGGTACGTAAGACCTACAGAGAGTATGTAAACCTACAGAGAGTACATAGACCTACAGAGAGTACGTAGACCTACAGAGAGTACGTAGACCTACATAGAGTACGTAAACCTACAGAGAGTACATAGACCTACAGAGAGTACGTAGACCTACAGAGAGTACATAGACCTACAGAGAGTACGTAGACCTACAGAGAGTACATAGACCTACAGAGAGTACGTAGACCTACATAGAGTACATAGACCTACAGAGAGTACGTAGACCTACAGAGAGTACATAGACCTACAGAGAGTACGTAGACCTACAGAGAGTACATAGACCTACAGAGAGTACATAGACCTACAGAGAGTACGTAGACCTACAGAGAGTACATAGACCTACAGAGAGTACGTAGAACTACAGAGAGGAGCACTGCAGAAAGATTGCGATATACAGTTAATTGAGATGTAGTTGTGTGGGTCGTCTTTTGGATGAGTTGAAAAAAAAATTTTTTTTTAGGAGCTATAAGAAATTGCCGAATATAAGTGACATTGCAGTGTATGTAAATGTGACAGTAATTTTTTATTTTATTTTCAGTGGGTCTGTTGTGCCTACTTACTTTTGTGGTTAGTCTTTATTTTTATTTCTCTTCGTTATGTTGCGTGGCGTACTTACGAGTTCTTTTCTTTGTTACGGGTAATGTTTGAAAGGTTCTTTGTCATATGGGCTAACCTTTGTCTATCACTAGTTACGGTTGAGTTTCTTCTCTCATAGGAACATTTAGTTTATTTATTCTTCACTAAGTCTCTCAGGAGGTACTTTATATTATAAAAACAGGGGTTGTATAGCTTTGGGAATCTGGGCAAGTTAAACACCTCTGCTATAAAAATTTCTTATAATTGTAACAAACAGTTTACACACTTTACACTACACTTGGAACAGAGTGAGAAGGAACGCAGCCTTCCCGTCTAAGGTCTGGTTCTTGACTACTTTACTCTGGCACTTCAAATGAAGTTTCGATCTAACTACTTCTTCTGGCTCCTCCCCAAATGTCCTTTAGGACACCTCCTACTTCTTCATGAATGGCCTTCATTACTTCCGGTGCCACCTCTAGATTCGTCTGATTGGTTTCGTCCCTCGACGGTAACCACCCACTGAAGGAGTCAAAGTTCAACTTTTCTGGTGAGGTTAGCACCTTACTGTTTTTCGTAAACAAGTGCCAATGTTTGGTCTGGTTTACGAAACTGGGCTATTTTCGTGCAGACTTATGCTGTACACATCTACTCCCTTTTCTACCTTACTTCTGGTAGATCCTTCATCACTCTACTTTCACTATATATTCTACCAGTGGTTTTCCTAACTAAGTTTTCCCTAGCTATTTCTAGACAGACTCTTATTGTTTCCTAACAACACTCGGCCACCTACTGGCAGTGACCTCAATGCCTAAAATTATAAAAATGATCATACATAATAAAATACAATCAAAAATGGTTATATATATATACAATAATGCTAGTATATTAGTTACTTGAAGGCAAATTTTTCAGTAAAGACTTAATGGTGTTGAGTTTGTTAACAACTAACACTCTGACAATACATATGAAAGCAACTATGGTGAGTGCTAACAAAACAATATTTATCATGGACATGATAGCGGAAATGTCAGTCTTGTACATATGGAAAAATTGATTAGCTGCTTCAAGTTTGTCAAATGACTCTAACTCAAGTTTGGATAATTTGAAATCCTTGACATTATCAAAATCATTGATATGGCTAGATAAATTTAAGGCATAAGAAGCAAAAATGGTAGGCTTGTAGTACAAATAATTCAAAATAACTACTTCACAAGATGTCACAAAGGATTTTATGTTGTTAAATATTATCTGAGATTGATTATTCCTACAAGTGACCTTAGCTGTTCCTTGATTCTGTGAAAACACTACCATTTCATCATACAAAATTTGAGCTTTGAAATCAGGACTGTAAGGGATATACTCACAGTTATTCTCACCATTCCTGTCATTAATCAAATCATCAATATCTTTTTCACTTAGTTTCACCAACAGAAGTGAATTTTGTTGCAATGCAAAATGTACTATGCCTTGGTTCAAAACAATTGACTTGTTGTTTACTAGCATTGGGAAAGGGTAAATGGAAATTAAGTTATTAACTTCATATTGTTGAAGGGTATCACCAACACAATGTGATCAGAAAAAACTCGCTTTACACTAATCAAGCTATAGTAAGTAAGAACATCTTGCACCAGCGGTTTGAAGTGATGATCTAACATACATTTTTCAATTACAAGGTGCAACTCACTAGGACTGATGAGGTATGGTGATAAAATGTTTTTAGCGGCTAACATTACTGCATTTAGCAGTTCCTTATGATTCAACAAAAAGGTTTCTGTTTCAAATAATAACTTATTTACATACTGTGACTTGTTTAAGTCATTTATCTCTGTAGTAATATTCTGAGCCATATTGTTTACAAAGTCCTTTAGTTTAACAATCAAATCCTGGTTCTTGTTAGTTGCATCAATGACCTTAGTCATGATGGTACCTCTTTCCGCGGCCCATAACTCTAATTTTTCTATTCTAGCCCTATCTTTATCTACATCACCATCAGTAGCTACACCAAACAAAGTGTTTAAGGCTGTGCCTATAAAAGGTAATAATGATCTTTTGTTAATCCTCTTGGGTAACACTTGACTAATATCTTCCCTAAGCTTAAATAAAATAGAATTGTTCTGGTTATTAGACATGAGACCTTCAATGTTATCCATTAAACTATTAAGCTCTTGTTGTTGTTCTTCTATGGTTGTAATATTGATGGTTACAACCGCTATGTCGTGTATCATCTTCACATGACCATGTTCTTTTAGGATTGCTCCCTTCTTGATTTGCAAGAGGGAGATGCAGATATCGCTCACCATGAGCCATAGTGTAATCCATTTCCTGCAAATATATTCTAAGCAGTAAACCTTATACAACAATGTTATTGACCTGTTGCACTTGGTCCTATCTTTTCCTTAAATTGTATCTCGGAGTCACTAATGCTGATGAAGTATGGGAATCATTTACGTTACTGTTTTCCTTACTACTTGACTCCTTTAAATCTTTAAAATTCTTTAAATGTTCTTCTGACCAAATGTCGGAATGTACTACTTTAATATGGTTCCAATGTGCAACAGTTTCACTTAAAGTTGATTCATGCATTAGCTTAAATTTATTTAACTTTAATCTTTCTATTACTCTATATGGACCTTGAAATTTAGGACTTACTTTAACATTAGGTCCTTCAACTTTGTGATTAAGCACATATACTTGTTGACCTATTTTTAATTCTGGGACTGTTGATTGCTTATTGTAATACTTACTAGACTTTTGATGTAACTCCTTCAATCGAGCCCTTGTGCCTTTTACGGTCTCGAAAGTCTGTCTTGTTTTCCATGCAACGTAGTCTTCGTAATTATAAGTATGTCTTGGTGGGGATGCTTCGTCTAATAAGGTATTGGGCATTCTTTTCTGATAACCATATAACAGAAAGTGTGGGGTTTCCCCAACAGATTCATTTACAGTGTTATTAATAGTGAACTGTACGTCTTCAAGCATTAAGTCCCAATCTTCAGTCTGTGGAGTTACTAAAGTTTTCAGTACATCCTTTATCTTACGACTGGTTCTCTCTACTGCTCCATTAGAGCTTGGTTTATAAGCTGTAACCTGACACTTGTTAATTTCATAAAACTCACACAATTTCTTCAAAATGTCACTAGTAAATTCTCCTGCATTATCAGATAATAATGTTTGAGGGCACGAATGTCTAGTAATTATTCTAGATTTCAGAGCTTCTGCTACAGTAGTTGCTTCTTCGTTTTCTGACTGGAATGATCTCAACATATCTAGTCAAGTAATTAATGAAAACTAAAATCTGACGATTACCTCTAGTTGTGTTTGGAAATGGACCTACAAAATCCATTGAAACTACTTGAAAAGGAGTTAATTCTGATGGATATTTCTCAAGAGGGGCTTTTACATTAACGTTACCCTTGTGTACGGTACAGATATGACAATTTTCAACAAATCTTTTAGCTTCTTCATTGCAATTCGGCCAAAAATAGTTTCTAGTGACTGTTCTACATGTTTTCTTTATTCCAGGATGTCCTGACAACTTGTAAGAGTGTGTTAGTTCTAATACTTCTTTGGTTAGTGTGTTAGGTACATACAATCGTGAACAAGCATTCGGTTCATCTGATGTTTTATATAGAATTCCATTAATTAACTGAAATTCAGACTGATCATCCTCATTTTGCATTAATTTACCCACTATTTTTCTAATGTTAGCATCTTTTTGCTGTTCGATCTGAACTCTTTCTAAGTCTAGATCTATGATCTGACAACTAAAACAGAAAGTATTAGTTGTGATTTGTTTCTCGTTTTCTTCTTGCGACCTTGACAAAGCATCGGCAATAGTGTTATATCTTCCTGGGATATATCTAAATTCTGGGGCAAATTCTAATACACTTATGAACCATCTGTTAAACTTCATATTATTTGTGAATGCTCTTTTCTTAAATAGATCACAAATAGGTTTGTGATCTGTAAGCACATGGACTTTATGTCCTAGCAATATATGCCTAAACTTACGTAATCCCCAATGAAGAGCTAAGCACTCTCGTTCGGTAGTGCTATGATTTCTTTCTGCAGCATTCAAAACTCTACTTGCATAATATACTGCTCTCATTCTGGTTTTTTTTCCTTGTTGCATTAAAACTGCACCTACACCTGTACTAGAAGCATCGCAGGCTAAGTAAAATTCTTTTGAGAAATCTGGATACACTAAAATTGGATTCTTGTCATCATTTCCTTGAGTGTTTGGAAAGCTCTTTCATGTTCTGGCTTCCATTCATAAATTACATCCTTCTTTGTTAAATCTGTTAATGGTTTGGCTATAGTGGCAAATCCCTTAATAAAAGGGCGATAGTAGCCAACCATCCCCAAGAATCTTCTTAAGGCTTTCAAGTTACTTGGGGCTGGATATGCTACAATTGCCTTTATTTTACCTTCCTGCATACGCAGTCCATTCTCACTGATGACATGTCCTAAATATTCTAATGATTTCATCATGAATTGACATTTCTTAATCTTTATCTTTAATCCTGCGCTCTTTAGTCTTTCTAACACTGTTTCTAATGTCTTAAAGTGACTATCCAAGTCCTTACTAGAAATGACCACATCATCTAAGTATACTGAAATCCTCTATGTCTCCTAAGATTTGGAGCATTAATCGAGTAAATGTTAGTGGGGCTGATGTAAGACCAAAGGGCATGACTTCAAACTGTAAAAGTTCCTTATGAGTACTAAAAGCTGTCAAGGGCTTGGATTCTTCGTCTAAAGGTACTTGCCAATATCCACTAAGCAAGTCTAATGACGTAAATATCTTTGCTCCACCTAATTGAGCTAACATATCATTTATAACTGGCATTGGCATCCTATCTGGAATGGTGTGTGAATTTAATTTCCGATAATCTATTACCATTCTCCAAGTGCCATCTTTCTTTGGAACTAATAAGAGAGGTGAATTATATGGTGATTTAGAAGGTACTATTACACAATCTTGTTTCATTTCTTCAATTAACTGATCTACGATCGGCCGTTGACTGATTGGTAGCTTATAGTTAGGGATATAAAATGGTTTAGTTCCATCTTGTAATAAAATCTTATGTTGTGAAGTATCTGTTCTGCCTAACTTATCTCCTTCTAAGGCAATGACATCTCTATACTTTTCCAATATTTGTAATAGTTTAACTCTATTCTGAGGAAAGTCTGTATTATTTACTTCTTTATTTAGAATTGAACTCGGTTCTGTGTTAGAGAAGAATGCTTTTTCACTTAGTGTTAGTAATGGATTATTCACTACAATTCATGTACAAAATTCTATACCAGGTCTTAGTATTAGTCTTTTGTCTGAAAAATTCTGGACGTATGTCTCACAGTTATTACCTTTCACGTGAACTAGAGAATTGTCCATCCTAACAAAGTCAGGTAAGTTTTCATTAGTTAGCATTACGTCTTTTTCATGCAAGTCTTCGTCTGCTTTAGCCCTAAGACAAACTTTGGTTAGACATTGCGGGTACAAAACTACTTCTCTATTAAGTACAAATGTGACAGTATGGTCATCTGCAGTACTGATTAAACATATTTCTTCGTCATCTCGTATCTCTGAAAAATAACAGACATCTGTTTCATCCGAATTTTCATCCAGTAGTATTGTTGAGTTTAATTCACCCTTATTTATTGTTCCTAATAACAGGACTTCATTGATATATTTTTCTTCTTTATTTTCATCCATTATAAGATATGTACAATCAATTTCTGATTCATCTTCATACATTTGTTCGCATGCATTAATATGTTCCGCGGCAATAAATTGTTCAGCTGCGTAATTTGTTCAGAGTCAAAGCTCTGTTCAGAAGTCTGAGTATCAAGGCTTGCATTGTTAATATTATTTATTTGTGCACAATCTATCATAGAATCCTTCCTGGCTAAGGACATTTCTTGTAAGTTATTATTTCTACCACTTATTCCACTAATATCTGTGCTAGCATTATTATCTATCTTAGTTTCTTGGATGTTCGCTTCTCTAGAAGATGTCGTCTCAGATAAATTGATCAGATTTATGCAAGACTTTCCTTCTTCTAGCTGAAAACAAACATTTTCTCTATTTCTGCGTGGTAAATTTATTTTATTTTCTCCACAATCTAACATTATTCTACATCTCCGCATAGCCTTATATGAAAACAGCGCTTGCGTAAGGATAAAACCTTTCTTCTAATACTACAAATACTTCCTTAAAAGTTTTGTCTAAAATCTCTATGTCCAGTGTGACATTGCCTAGCGCCTTTATTTGTTTCCCGGCTATTCCTTTTATAATTCTACCAGGACCTTGTATTTCTATATCTGCAAAGCCTAAATGTTTTGTTAATGTTTGTTTATCTATTATATTTATTAGGGCTTGTGCCTTGTATGATAAGGCGCCCTATGAGGTAATGTTAGACTAGCGATAATCTATACGCTAAGTCGGTTGGTATTGCACTTCCATCTTCAATGGAGTGTCTGGGGTTTTGTAGATCACTTACGAAGTCGGTATTATCTTTACGACGATGTGTTAAACTCATGGTTCGGTGAGGTTCTTGTAGAAAACACTAAGTATAAAAAATTATATATTCTTCTGAAGTTGTACATGGTGAAGATCAGATATGATTGTACAAGTCTTCTAATAACGATAGCTTGATCGCTTCTGCCAATGATGATGGCTAATCCTATTCCTCTACATGATAAAGCTTAGGTAAAGAGGTACAGATCTTCTAATGACGATCGCTAACTCTGTTCTGCTTGTCTACCATCTCTGTTACAAGTTATGAAGGAACAGACAGTAGTTCGAACATATGAACATACTTACAAATGACATAGTTTCATACGAACACACAATCAAATGAGACACGCTACAGATCACGTAGGCCGTTTGAATAATAGGTCGGGGTAGTTGTCTCAAGCAGGGAGCTTGGACTGTTTCAAAACAAATGAATGACCACAGATGACGGCATGTCAACTTAGCCTACATACTTATTGTACACGTCATCTTTAGCGTCTCTAGTCTGATCACATTCCTGCAAGCAATCTGGTCTTTTATATATATGGACTAACATTCCATATTTTTATTATGTAAACACTTACATTAGCTCGGTCAGCTACCAAAACCAACTACTGAATATTACTCAAACTTGACTTGCATTTGACTTATAGGAGTGTGATACAGACACTATGTGAATATATATATATAAGTGAATAAAAATTCATTGTGTACATGAATTGATTCAAGTAATAAAATATAAAACAATGATATTGGTAAATAATAGTGATCACAGGATATATAATGATACAGTTTTTCACTTCATCTCATTAAGATACATATGCTACAGAAAATACTAATGTACTCTGATAATTGCATAGAATGAAGATTAACATGATAAAAATCATATTTTAACTGATAAAAAATTTCATATAAAATTATTAATGTTTATGCTGATTGATTCGTTGATTTTTATGCTAAATGTTATATATCTGATTCATTAATTCATATACTAACTCATAAATAACTGCAGATATTGGTAAGAAAAAAGGTAACTGATTGATTATAGGCTACCTGATTTGTTTATACATATGTATATGGATTCATATAATTATGATTAATATATGTGCACTTTAAATAGATTCCTACTGCGTACACGCAAAGATATATTTAGATTCTGTTATTTATGATCATTTATATATAAATTCCTAGTGCGTACACGCAAAAAAATATATTTAGATTCTGTTATTTATGATCATTTATATATAGGATACATGATACTTTATATATATAGGATACATGACCGAGGTTATACTACTTCACCTTTAACTAGCTTTCGAACAACTTTTCGTCCATTACACAGTTCCAGACAACCACCTTTAGCCAAATGAAACGGCCTTTTTCAATGGTTAAAACAAGGGGAAAATTTGCCTGGGCGGGTCCAACGTTCTATTTTGCGCTCATACTCATTCTCTGCATCCTAAGCTACACGATTCCGTTCGCGATGAAAAAAAAAAAAAAAAAAAATCATCCCCAGCACGAGTCCTTCGCCAGCAAAGTAGAGTTGAATATCCTTCGGGTCGTAATTGTCGGAAGTATGTCCCTTATTGTAGTCGATTCCGACAGCCGCCGGAGCGTTCCGCATTAAAACGAGATTAACGACGAGATACGGTGTCGGTCGAAGAAGTCCATGATGGTGCTTATTCCTTTCACATTGTAGGCGGTTGTTACTTGACTGTAGTCGTCCGCTGCGACGAACGATTTTTTGAAGTTGCGATGTGAAACTCTCGTACTGCAGGATACTGTAACCAGGTTCCATTAATCAGCCTGCAAGTGAAATTATACTTGTCACAAGGGCAAAGTAAATTCAGACAACATCCAAATACGGGAGGGGAGAGAGCCATTTAGACCAGACTTAACCCACATGAATTCGCTGATATTTTGGAATTCAAAAGAGTCCGCTGTACAAACTTTTTATCCATGGCATTAACAATGAGTGAAAAACCTCCCAGGGTCCTTATGAGACTGTAAAAATATCCATAATTATAACAAATAAACAGATATCAATACAAATCCCAAAGAAAAATTACTAGACAAAGAAGTGAAAAATGGAGCTATTTGTAAGATTGCCAGGCAGCATAAGAGTCAAAGAGAATATTAATCATGATTCTATGTGCCCTAACAAAAGTTTCATATTCAATTTTCTCGTGCGCATCCTCTGAGGTTAATTTTTTTAAAAACTTTATTAATAGGTAGGAGATGCAACGAAAAAAAACCCACTATGTAACTAATTTCTAAATAAACTTTGGGTTTCCAAGAAAATGTTTGCAATTTTTCCCTCCCATGAATGTTTTACCTTTGAAATTGGTAATAGGCTAAATGTTGGACCAAGTAAATATTTCATATCTACATATCTTGATACTTCTAAATGTCTATGAGGTTCAGAAAAAATTAATTCATTTTGTTGTTAAAGAAATTCTATTTGCTTATTTTGTTATTAATTTTAAAATGATTGCAACTCCTTAGCTAAAGTTGCATTGCACACACCGATAGACACTTGTACCTAACGTCTGCCTTGCCCATGAGAAGTTCGGGCTAAGCATTCCTTTCTCCAGTCAATCTGCTTTTGCAAGCAGAGACGACACACAGATGAAACCTGTGTAAGCAGATTATTGAGGTTAAAAGGAACAAATGCTGATACGGCAATGATGACGTCGTCACTTGGCAGGAGATTGCTCTCAGCCAGCTAAGAGTTACGTTACTTGCTGTAACAAATACGACTTTAGGATAATTTTTCTGTTTTTTTAATACTCGACCCACATGAGAAGAATGTCTGAAAAAAAACAGTACCAAAATTGAACAATCTATTAGTTTCATGTTGGAAAACTGCATGATTATGTTAAATTAAATATTCCTTATTGAAACTAATGAAAAAGGTTTCCATACAAATTCTATATATATTATTAGCCCTGTATAAGATTCATATAGGATTATTCCATAGATAACATTTTCACTTCTAGACTTCCTGACTTTAAAATCTCTTTTATTTTATTTTAATTTATTTTATTTATTATTATTTTATTATTTATTTATTTATTTAATTTTTTTTTTTTTTTTTTTTTCATTGACTACGAATATAAATCACCGGGACAGACAATATGTCAGTAGGTTTTGATATGTGTTTGAACTTTTAGCTTATTTGTCATTACTAAAGCGTTAAGTTAGAGTTCAAATCTTTACGCATATATATTTGGATATTTAATGGTTACGTTTTGCTTATTGATATTATCGTGATTCCTTTTTATTATAATTTGTAACCCTTCCGACTTCTTACGGAGTGTATTATATTGACTCCACTTGTATCCATATTATTTATTTTTTTATATTTTATATTTATTTATTTATATATTTTTTATATATTTGATGGAAATTAATTAAAGTTGGCTTGAATATGTGGAAAAGTGTTCTAGCGGCGTACCGTATAAGGCTACTTGCGGCATCAGTTCTATAGATACAAGATATAAATGATAAAGGTATTTAAAACCGCGAGAACCGCTATAATCCCAGTTCGGATCCAACATCACGAGTTGTAACTCGTAAGACATTGACACTTCCTATTTAATTATCAGTTATTCTACCAAACCGATTGACTCTGGGTGATAAAATATATTATTGGTTTTCTTAATGGAAAGGAATTCACACAACGTGTTAAGGAGATTATTATTGATTTACACCACCCGAGTCACCGATTATTATGTGTTGAATTCCATATTTACTGATTTAGCACTCATAAATATTCGTAACGCACTCAATTGCGGTGTTTGTTTTTAGTGCTATTAATTCTATATAACGTGTCAAGGAACTATTAACACTAAGAAGTGTTTATCCCTCTGTCAGACTCGTAATTTCTGTTAATAATCTACGTATACTCTTCAAGGAATTGATTGATTTGGCACAGGATAGGCCCTTAACTGACAGGTGTCTTAGTGTGTCCCTTGTTTTCATGACACGTGTTACAATCAGTTATGTGCTTTTTATATCTGTAAGCATTGTAGGCCAGTAAAACATGGATTTGGCTTTCTGTGACATAGTAGGGAACCCTGGATGACGGAATGCAACCAGTTTATGACGATTGGTATGAAAGAGATTATTACTAATACCTGGTCGTTAGTCATCTGCTGTGTTCTTCGGGTTTTCCTCGTCACAGACCTACATATAATATTACATTTGATTACATTATTCTGATACACATACTTTAAATATACTTTTGCTTAAGGGTTTCTGCTCGAAGTGTTTATTGTTTTTGCTTAGTCGCTGACCCTGTTTCCGTCCGAAGTGTTTATTGTTTGCTTATTGCTGCTGACTCGGTTTCCGTTCAAAGTGTTTATTGTTTTGGTTATGTCTGTTGACTCTTGCTTTGTTCAGTTTGTAACAGTTCTGCGCTCCAACCCAGATATTCAATGCTCACGATCTCTTGGTTTAAGGAATTTTCTTGTTTAGATACGGTTTTAACAATAGGCACGGATATTTCTATATTTTTTAGTCTAATTAATGGTTCTTTGCAGTATGGTGCGGGATTTGCGGGATAATGCGTCAGCTATGATAATTGCTTTCCCAGGTAGATATCTTATCTTGGCTCCAAAGACCTGAATGATCATTTGTCACCGAGTTCCTTTTGGGACTGTGATTAAAGCCTTTGAAAAACTCGGTAAAGGACTCATGTTCAGTAAGGACTTTATCAGGATAGCCATAGATTATGAACTTAAAATGTACTAGTGAGTTAAAGATACCTAGCCCTTCCTTGCTTATTACTGCATATTTACTTTCAGAGGGCTTTAGTTTACGTGAATAACAAGCTATAGGGAAGAACTGTTTATCATATTACTGAAGTAGTATCCCTCTTACCCCTTGGTCTGAGGCGTCTGTTGCAATAAAAAAAAATTCCTTATTTAAATCAGGGATTTTTAAGTTAGGTGAGCTGCATTATTCGCTTTTAAGATATCGAACGCCTGTTGATGCTTTTCAGACCATAATAAATCTACGCTCTTCTTCGTAAGATCTGTTAAAGGAGCTGTCATGATTGAAGAGTTACATTTACATACGATTGTAATACCCACTACAGCGCAAAAGTGCTGTATCCCCTTTTACGTTAATAAGTACCGGAAAGTTATGAATAGCCGACACCTTACCATGGACTACTTTTAAGACCTTGACCAGACACATAAAACCTAGATAAACATGGTCGGTTTTAAAAAACTCACATTTAGATATTTTACTCTGAGATTATTTGTCTTTGTCTCTGTAGCACTAGCTCTACTTTATGTGAATGTACTTCTAAGGTATTAGAAAAGATTACAAGATCATCCATATAGGCATGTAGGTTATCCCCTAAAAGTCTCCAAACACTATATTATAATTGGGGTGCAACGTAAGCCGGAGGCATACGTAAAAATTGATAATGTCCCCTGAGTGTGCTGAAAACGGTATATGAGGTACAATCACTTAGGTAATGGTATCAGGTAAAAGCCTTTAAGTAAGTCCAAGTTGGTGAAAAAAAAATTATTCTAACCTAACAGAGATAAGATGTCGTCGGTACATCGCACTGGAAATTATCGGGAGTCGTTTCCTTGTTTAAGCGACAGTAATCTGCGCAGATACGCCAAGTCCGATCTTTTATGGCATGACGTTTGAGGGAAAAATTATATGGGCTTATTTGATTTCCTAATGGCTCCTATTACTAACATTTTTCAACTTCGTCATTTATCTCTATTTTGAAATTTCATTGGGGTTCTACACGAAGGTACGTATATAGCTTTATGTTTGTCCTTAGACCGTATTTTGTTTTCAATGACATCCGTTTTCTCCCAGAGATCACTCGCTAGTGGAGAAACTTCCTGGTATTCAGGTAGAAGATAAAAAAAAAATCTGCTGAATCACCTCTGCTTGAATGACTTTACGGATATTACTTTAGATAGATTATCAGAGAGATTCATCCACGACTGGTTGGGCGTGATTAAAAATTAGCAACAATAAAAATGCGATATTTATAACTTCCGTATCCACGATATGTATACTTTTAGGGCTTTGTTCGCGGAAATCGTTATATTTCAGAGTGTCGGGAAGGATTAAAATTTCATTTCCCAGCAAAGTCTTTTTACACGCACTAAGACATTCGAGGGTGCATGCTTCTCGAGATTTTGCGTGCAAAGTGCGACTGCGGTTGTGGGAGAATTCTGTTGGGTCATTTGAACAATGTTACGATTTATGAGACAAATGTATAGTTCCTTTATATAAGTTATTATTTGATTAACTGTCTCATTTTTGTTCAAACGGATTTTAATATGTTTGAAGGTTTATAGGATTTCCCTTTGATAAACACGCCTTATTTTGCAGGAGTAAGCATAATGTGGTATAACCCCTAAATGGATCTTACAATTACACTAGATACAGATCAATGTTTTTTTTATAAAAAAAAAAAAACTATAGAGGTATCTGTAAGCGCTCGCTTATCCGGACTTCTCATTAGGGAAGTTCGAACAACACAGGGAGTGAGTCCGGTAAATACAGGATATTACGTTTACTAAAGAAATAAAACAAGATATTCTAATTTTTACGGCGCATACAGTTGGGCTTAATCCACCAGTATTTATTATAACTTAATGTATTAAAATTAAACGAAAACCTGCTCTGATTACTTTATACGGTCGTGTGTTTCATAGGAAAAATCCTTTTTAATTCAAAAAGATATCGGTATGTATGAACCAACATCGCTTTTCCCCACTCTGCTAGAGTCGCTTATTGTGTGGAATTTGCTTCGCTTTGAAAACTCGGCAGATTTAACTAACCTTGACCGCTTGACTAGGTGACACAGTCACCGAGTTTGCTTGTTTGAGTCTGAACGGGCTACTGTTTCTATTTCTTTTTGTAATAATTAGGATCCTTCTCTTTATTACCATCGCCAACGTATTGTGTGTTTTTAGCATTATGTTACTGGTTACGTATAAAGCAATGAATGACGAACTATTAGGAACTGAGCGATTACTAATAAGACAAGTTATCACTACTGCATTCAATATTAACTGTTTGTACTTCATTCTTTGCTAAAATTTGAAATAGTGAGGGATCCTGGTCAGCGCATTTAGCCTAATGAAAGTTTTTTATAGGCATGTTATTTCCTGCAAGCCAGCCGTATTTTTAAAGTTAAGTTGAGTCATTGAGGTTCGATATTTTATATAACTCAAAAAACTCAAGGCTAAAACTGCGATCGGGACTTTGCAAAGGTGCATTTATTGTCATGACCCGAAATAGTGTTACCTCTAATTTATCTAGATTTGTACGGGTGTTCCACTTGTTTTTGTGTGTTTTTCTAATCACTACGGTGCTTAACGACCCTATCCATGCATCTGTATAAATACAGACGTCCACTGCGTAAACGCATATTCACTGTTTAATATGATTTGTTACGTAAGGGATTAATAATCACCCAAAATGATAAAATTAACATAGTATATGATTATGATATTTCAGTAGAACTTCTGGAAACAGACACTCAAAGATAAAAACTCGCAGTAGCGAAATCTCAATGATGTTGATAATTTCTGTAAAAAAGTAAGATTAAGAATGTCTCGTAACTTCAGCCACAGGAATAACGAAATTCGACCTGCAAAGGAAAACACTCAAAGTTACTCCAAATGAATAAAAAATTGTACTTAGCTTGCTTTTGTGGGAAGTCACGGTGTTCCGATAACGACACACGGCCTTGGTCCTCCTTCTCTATTTAGCGGATGACCTGGTTTGGCTTCAGTTTCCCCCGTGCGCGTTGTTTCGATGATTCGAGCCCTTGAAAATCCGATGCTGCAGACGCGTTCGGTTTGTTTCTTGCAGTGCCGGAAACGCTCAATAACGATGTTTTCTTGAATGATTCTAATGAGAGACGAAGCTTGCGTTGTCCTAGGAAAAAGGACACGTCGGTTTTGTTTCTTGAAGTTATTCACTAAATGATGATACTAAGTTGGTTGAAGAATCTGTTGCTTTCGTCGTCGTTGAAGAGTTCTTATTGTTTTCTGAAGTCGCTCACTAACGATGATACTAGGTTGCTTGAAGAATCTGCTGCTTCCGTCGTCGTTGACTTCTTATGATACATGATTTATTATTCTGGTTTTTCTTCGTAGGACGTTGTAGAGTTCTTCTGGTACGCTGGCCACCAATATTAGGGCTTGTGCCTTGTATGATAAGGCGCCCTATGAGGTAATGTTAGACTAGCGATAATCTATACGCTAAGTCGGTTGGTATTGCACTTCCATCTTCAATGGAGTGTCTGGGGTTTTGTAGATCACTTACGAAGTCGGTATTATCTTTACGACGATGTGTTAAACTCATGGTTCGGTGAGGTTCTTGTAGAAAACACTAAGTATAAAAAATTATATATTCTTCTGAAGTTTTACATGGTGAAGATCAGATATGATTGTACAAGTCTTCTAATAACGATAGCTTGATCGCTTCTGCCAATGATGATGGCTAATCCTATTCCTCTACATGATAAAGCTTAGGTAAAGAGGTACAGATCTTCTAATGACGATCGCTAACTCTGTTCTGCTTGTCTACCATCTCTGTTACAAGTTATGAAGGAACAGACAGTAGTTCGAACATATGAACATACTTACAAATGACATAGTTTCATACGAACACACAATCAAATGAGACACGCTACAGATCACGTAGGCCGTTTGAATAATAGGCCGGGGTAGTTGTCTCAAGCAGGGAGCTTGGACTGTTTCAAAACAAATGAATGACCACAGATGACGGCATGTCAACTTAGCCTACATACTTATTGTACACGTCATCTTTAGCGTCTCTAGTCTGATCACATTCCTGCAAGCAATCTGGTCTTTTATATATATGGACTAACATTCCATATTTTTATTATGTAAACACTTACATATTTACTGTACTGCCTGTATCTAAAAGGATTGAGCATGGTTTATCATTAATTCTGGTTTGGATGATAGGTAAATCTTCTTGGCATATTTCTTTATCCTTTACCGAAAATACTATCTCCTTATTTACTTCAAAAGGAAACTTGAAATTATCTTCCTGACCTACCGTAACTATTTCATTCTCATTTTCTACTGGTAATGAAGCTTTCTCGTGTATTACCCTCTTCTGTAATTGTCACTGAGTCTGATTATTATTTTGGGGTGTATTACTTTGGGCATTATGGTTAGTATTGGTATTTCTGAACCAACAATTTTGTGTTAGGTGACCTGTCCTATTACAATGAGAACAATACCTTGGTCGCCTACAATTCTGAGTTGTGTGGTTGGAATAACCCCAATTTGCGCAATTTTGTTCCTGCTTGTTATTTTGTGTTCTATTATCTCCGGAGCTCTGACTGTGATTTGGGCTGAATGAAGTTGGATTATTATTGTTTGGATTTCCTCTATACTGTTGAGGCCTATTTTTACTATTCTTGTTTGCTTGGAAAAATTTCCCATTACTGTACTTTGGATTATTCTTAGGATCTTGTTTTCCCTGTTGTCTATGCTTAATATTTCTAGATCTGTCTGGGACACTATCTGCCTTTCCCTGGAAATTATTTCTATTCCTATTAGGGTTTCCATTATTTACAAAACCCGTAAATTCTTTTGCCAGATTTAGTCCCTTTTTACACATTTCCTCTTCCATAAATCTTAAAGCTGCTAGACTATCCTGCTTAGGATCAGGATCTTGTTTCTTAAAGACTCGTTTTTCTTCTTCCCCGATAGCGTCATATACTATACCATGAACTATGTAATTCAAAATCTCTTGCATACTAACTAAATCCTTTTTGTCACGACTAAATGCATCACAATCGCCAATAACTATGCCGGCTTGTTTCAAATCTGTGGTTAAGTTACGGATTGCGTTTTCGACGTCCGTATGTAAGTTTGCGATACTATCTCCATCGTATTTCTGATGAAGGAAACGGGAGAGGTTATACCATTTATCCTTTTGATAAATGGGCTCCCACAATTCTAGACACACCTTCTTAAATTCAGCGAAGGTCGGAATCTCCTGAAACTTAGGGGACGTGAGAGTGCGATGTGCATCCACCTTTTCGGAACTAACATAGAGTAACGCTTCATCTATTTTCTTGCGTTCATCTTTAATTCCACTAGCTGAAATTCGACTTTCAGTCTCTGTTATCCACTGAGATACTGTATATGCTTCTAACTTAATTTTGTCAGGATGACCCCTCTCTACCCTACCGCAAAAGCGTGTAGCCTGTGTTATTATGGCGGCCTGTGCCATTCTAGAGTACCTAGTTTGTACTTGCAATGGGTTAGGAATGTTATTATGATTAGTAACAGTCACACTAGTCGTGGGTCTATTTGCTACTGTCGAACTCGGTATTCTGGTTGGACTTTCGCTATGTGATCGTCGAGTATTTAGTCTCGAGCGTCTGTCAGGAGTTGGACGTAGGCTATAATGACTCAGATCGGGAGTTCTGCTTCTTTGTAACCTAGTAATAATTTCGTTAAAGTTTTTATGCATATCAGCAGCATTAGATTAGATACAATTTAAAAAAATAGATGCATTGTTGTACTTACATTATCTTCATACTGAGTCTGTCTTCCTTATTGCGATTCCTAGATTCCTATCTAATCTTATTTCCTAGTGTTTCCTTCCTTCAATCTGGAAAAACATTAACATTAGTGTATGCCGTTATTCCTTATTCACACCACTGCATTTGGTGAACTGAATGACAATCTCTTATTGTTCTAGATTTATCACAATCAATGAAGCAAAAAAATATTATTTTCTCTTATAACTTTACGGCAAAGAAAAATTTTATCTCAAAACTACTTATGAATTATTTTATAAAAACATTTTTATATTATTGCAGTGTGTGATTTTTTCTATTTTGATTTATTTTCAGACGTTAATCTATCAGGATACTTTAAACTTTTCTTCTTGTCGCTTGTTGCTGATCACTTCTGCGTCGTCGTCCGGCTCTGCCTCTGTTTCACTTGTGGCGTTGTCCGTGCTCTGCCGTCGTTCACACCACGGTTGGAGTCCAGTGTGCTGCCTTGTCCATGGGGAAAAATCGTAGCGATGTATGGAGAAATGGGCGCTATCTCAGGATTTATGATAGTTTAGCGCTCACAGGTTGATTGAAGAAATCCGTCGTCAGTCCTCGCTGCGTTGTATTCAATCTTCTTTTATCCGCCTTAATACGTTTTTACGTATTCCTTTGTCGAGTTTATGGCTTAGGAATGTGGCTATCCTAGTTCAGTATTCTTCTTATGATTTCACTGTGTTTCGTCGCTCCGTTTCGTTCGTCCTTTCAGCAGAATCGAAGTGTTGTTGTGTCTACGCCGTTCGGAATTTCATTCTTTTTTGTTGCCCTTTTTCTTTTTCTTCGTTCTTCAAGTTATTGAACTCGGAATTTCTTCTTTTTAATTGTAAAGTTTGTGCCTGGTTTTCTTGTATGTTTCTGACGTTTAAGTATTAGCGCTCTTTTATTGGCAGTTTTATATCTTCCACTCTGTTTAATTTTTCCACTGTGTGTGTGTGTGTGTGTGTTTATATTGGTGTTTTATGCACTTAGAATCCCACTACCACTGTTCACCACTTATGTTGTGCCTACTTACTTTTGTGGTTAGTCTTTATTTTTATTTCTCTTCGTTATGTTGCGTGGCGTACTTACGAGTTCTTTTCTTTGTTACGGGTAATGTTTGAAAGGTTCTTTGTCATATGGGCTAACCTTTGTCTATCACTAGTTACGGTTGAGTTTCTTCTCTCGTATGAACATTTAGTTTATTTATTCTTCACTAAGTCTCTCAGGAGGTACTTTATATTATAAAAACAGGGGTTGTATAGCTTTAGGAATCTGGGCAAGTTAAACACCTCTGCTATAAAAATTTCTTATAATTGTAACAAACACAGTTTACACACTTTACACTACACTTGGAACAGAGTGAGAAGGAACGCAGCCTTCCCGTCTAAGGTCTGGTTCTTGACTACTTTACTCTGGCACTTCAAATGAAGTTTCGACCTAACTACTTCTTCTGGCTCCTCCCCAAATGTCCTTTAGGACACCTCCTACTTCTTCATGAATGGCCTTCATTACTTTCGGTGCCACCTCTAGATTCGTCTGATTGGTTTCGTCCCTCGACGGTAACCACCCACTGAAGGAGTCAAAGTTCAACTTTTCTGGTGAGGTTAGCACCTTACTGTTTTTCGTAAACAAGTGCCAATGTTTGGTCTGGTTTACGAAACTGCTATTCGTGCAGACTTATGCTGTACACATCTACTCCCTTTTCTACCTTACTTCTGGTAGATCCTTCATCACTCTACTTTCACTATATATTCTACCAGTGGTTTTCCTAACTAAGTTTTCCCTAGCTATTTCTAGACAGACTTATTGTTTCCTAGCAGGTCTAAGAGAAAGGATATATATATATATATATATATATATATCTATATATATATATATATATAATTATATATATATATATATATTTTTATAAATATATAATATTAATATATATATATATATATATATACTATATATATAATATAAATATATATATATTTATATATATATATCATATATATATATATATATATATAATATCTATATATATATATATATATATATATATATATATATATATATATAATATATCTATATATATATATATATATATAATATACCAACCAGGAATAAAACAGCATACAGCCATCGTAGCATCATATTACCCTTTTTGGTCAAATTTTCGAGACCATGTCTCATCTTCAGGGCTACAAGAGTTAAAAAAAAAAAAAAAAAAAGTAGAAATGGACTCGGTTTTAAAAACTCAGAAGGCCTAAAACATGGAACTAAAAAAAAAAAAAAAAAAAAAAAAATTAAGACATTGAAAACCTAATTTTGAAAAAACTTCAAAAAATAATATTAAAACGTTTTAGTACCAAACTATCAGCTAAGAAATGCTGTTTAATATCCTCTAAAATGGAGAGAATAATAAAAGAAAATTAAAAAAAAAAATCAGTCGATTGCCGATGCAACGTCTCATCCTTGAAGTGCTAAGTAAACCCCTAATGCACGCCATAGTTATAGGCGCATACATCCATCATCCGTTTCTCCAATTTATAAAAAAAGGAGAAAAAATAAAAAAGATAAATGAAGCGTCCAGTCATTTATCAGAAGCTCAAGTATGTGTCAACGAGATAAAGATGAATCAAGAAAAGATTTTTAAAAAATTTATCGAAACAAGAAAAAAACTATATTAAGATTACCAGAGGAGGCGACAGCGCCCCTTTTGTAGGACGAGAAGGTGAGTGATGTTATGGACGGGCGGGCGGGCTTTCCTTTTTCACGATGGCAGATAAAAAAAAAACTGTAGTAGGTTCATCCTGTAAATTGAAGAGGGCGAGAATAGATAAAGTGTTTTGGGAACTTCCGGCCGGTTAAAAAATGGAAGTATATAGTTATTTGAGTTCGTATTTTGTGTCTCAGACTTTTGATTATTTTTATTTTTTATGTTTTCTTTCGGTAATATCTTAGATGACGTTTGATAAGTCGGAGTTTGCCAGTTCTCGTTAGTTTTCATTCGAAATTGTTTTGAATGTTGTTCCTGAAAGAAGTTGCGTGTGAATTGTGCTGATGGGGAAATCTGTAATTGTATTGATGGGAGATCTGTAATAATTGTACTGATGGGGAAATCTGTAGTTGTATTCATGGGGAGATCTGTAATAATTGTACTGATGGGGAGATCTGTAATAATTGTACTGATGGGGAAATCTGTAGTTGTATTGATGGGGAGATCTGTAATAATTGTACTGATGGGGAGATCTGTAATAATTGTACAGATTGGGAAATCTGTAATAATTGTACTGATGGGGAGATCTGTAATTGTATTGATGGGGAAATCAGTAATTGTACCGATAGGGAATTCTGCAATAATTGTACTGATGGGGAAATCTGTAATTGTACTGATGGGGAAAGCAATTGTTTGTTTAAATTTAGAGTTGCAGAAAGAAAAATAATTTATTTTAAGTTTTGTCGCTAAAAGAAGTTGGTTTTTAATTGTAACATCGCAAAAAATAAATTGTTTTCAAATGTATACCTTCGCAAAAATGATGCAAGCGTATTATTACTTAGCTTGTATTTCGTTCTCGTATCCTAAACATATTTTATGATACTGATATATTCATGGTAAACAAAGTTTCATGATTTTCTTTGCGAAAACCAATACACACACACACACACACACACACACACACACACACACACACACATATATATATATATATATATATATATATATTTATATATATAGATCTTATATATCTATATGTGTGTGTGTGTAACAGGTTCTTAAATGCACGGCAAGTGTAGAGATTGAAAAGTGGATATCATATCCGTAGACTTTAACGTGACTTGTTATGAAAACTGTATGTACACATTTATAATAATTATCATTACGTAAAATTACCTTCGCAAACATGAGTGTCTACAGATCTGATATGTCCTGTACAGAATTCGGAATTCTGTTCCTTCCTCCGTATTCGTTGATTCTAGTATATGAAGTCTCGAGATAACATTACAGTGGTTCATTATAACGGATCCATACCCTTCCAGATCACGATCGGTACAACGAAAAGGATTAAATTTGGTTTATACGAAATATGGCCGTACTGACTTACGTCACTGCGGGGTGATGTTGAATGCCTTGAAGAATATTCTTACGATCTTTATTAAAAAAATATGTTTCATTTGTCTGTAAGGCATGTCTGTAGCTACTGCCGTTGTTGCATAAGTGACCCAACCTACCTGGGCTATCCCGTGCAGTACGGACGATGCAACAGCATTGCAATTTACCCATCAGCTTGAGAGAACACCTTCCAAACGGCCTGGTCTGTCCACCAAAATTACACCCCAGACGCCCCCTCCTCCTCCTCCTCCGCTTGAACGCCCATCCCCTGGTGAGTCGTTGTGACAACCGGCAGTCATGGGCAGATCTCCACGGGCGGTGGAATACCCCAGTTGTCGCTAAGGGCGTAGATAGGTGGGCGGTACCGAGGGAGAGCTTGATAGCAGCAATGGTTGCTGTCTGTCTGGTGTGTGGGCATGCGTGTGACCACGGCGCTAGTCGCCGCCCTGTACTTGTCCCTTCGCCACCCGGAAGACCTATAGCCCTTGTTACGCAGTGACAGCTTAACTAGGAGGAGTAAGGTACCCCCAGATGCCCGGGCCAGAATGACGCGAATGACCGTGTGGGTGGTGCCTCTTGAACGGTTGAGATGCGGTACTAAATAGACGTAGCTGCTGAACATGCAAGTGGGTATCTGCAGAAAGGAGGAGTCCAGGTGATGTGGATGAATGTGGATGAAGCGTCTAGTGTCTTTGGTTTTGCTAATTCTTCTTCTTCTTTTTCCTCCTTATGTCGAATAGAGTCGCTATACTTCTGGTACCGAAATCAAATCGTAAACTTGATAACTACAGGTCTTATTTTTTTCTTTTTTATATATTTATTTTTATTTATTTTTTTTATTTTATTTTATTTTTGCTTTTAAATTATATATTCGGTACCGAAATCAAATCGTATACTTGATAACTACAGTTTTTTTTTATTATGTTATTCAACCTCCTGTACTGAAGTTAAATCATTTAATTATGCATCTCATATGATCTTTTGATATCATACGTATCGTAAAAATCTTTACTTATTCTTGAACCCCCCAAAACTCATCATGACTCCTGATTGCATTTCATGGGAAGATATAAAGGAAAACACACCTTTTTCTCTTTCTTCCTAATACTATCTAAATGCTAAACTTTATCCATTCGCAAGAAATTGTCAAAGTATCTGTGACAAAACCTTTTGTCAAAGTCATCAGAAACTCGTAAGTTAAAAAAAAAATGTATAAAAAACTAATAGAATTTGTAAGTTTCCAAAAAATTACTTGGTTTTATTTTCGTTTTTTCTGCTGATTATCTTTTTATCAGTTTCTCCACCAATTCTGTAACGTCTTTTATTCGCGCGCCTGCGCATTGGCACAGTCCCTACGTGACGTCATCCATCTTACCCTAAAGAATTTAGCAACTTTTTTATTTTATTTTTTTTTCTTCCTCGCTTGGTTGTCTGTGTCAGGGGCTTAGAGCTCGTCTGACAGACTGACAGACAGACAGGCAAAGAAACAAACAAAAAACAAACAAACAAACAAATAAAAAGACAGGCCGACCCCGTTTCATCAGCCAGAGGTTCCTCCCTCATACCAGTAAACCACTAGTCTCTCTTTTTTTTTTTTTTTTTTTATTCCTCGTCCATATTTATACGTTTTTTCCTTCGTTTTCTTTCTTTTTCTTAATTCCTTATCAGTCAGTTAGTGTTCCCCCACCCCCCCCCCAAACCGTGTTTCTTTCCACTATTTAATTATTTTCATTATTTTCCCTTTCTATTTTAACTTCACTCTCTCTCTCTCTCTCTCTCTCTCGTTCTATTTATTTCCACTCTTTATCGTTGTTCGGTCAATTATCTTTTATTATTAGCTGTCTGAATTAATGAATTTTAGGAACTATGAGAATGTAAATATATATGTGTTTGTGTATGGAGAGAGAGAGAGAGAGAGAGAGAGAGAGAGAGAGAGAGAGAGAGAGAGAGAGAGAGAGAGAGATTGAGCAATCACAAACATTTTAATTTCGGTTGGTTGAAAAAGCCAAAACTAATTGATATTCTTTGTATTTCATCATTCATTCATTTCGGTTTTCATTCGTCTTTCTAATGTGGAGGTTATCATATCGAGTTTTTTCATGTTTGTATTTTGTATTTTTTTTATTTAGATTTTTAATTGTATTTTTATTTTTATTTATTTATTTTTTTTGTAACTCCAGGCAGTCATAGCTGGTCGAAGAGGGCGTGTCCTCGCGAGAAATGAATGCATAAATCAACCTAAAATAAAATTCAAAAGTATCTATTTCATTATTTTATTTCGTGACTATTCATTGAACCGAGTTCAAGTAACTCCTGGCCAATATTGGATCTTTGACATTTATCGCAGGTCATAAATTTTATCACTTAAGAGCTTTAATAAACAAAGAATTGCATTTTATATTTTAAACATAATTCAGATGGTTTAATTCCTCTTAAAAGGAAGAAAAATAGCTTTTCGGAAAGTGTTAACATCGAAAGCGAGCGAGGTGAACGTAGTCGAGAATGTTCTGGGAGTCCTAAACTGGATATCGAGTCAGCTCTTCATTTTATCCTTAGAGATGAATACCGAACAGCTTTTTTATTTTATTTTATTTTATTTTTATACATATTTCGATCGCCCGTTCTCTCGCACATCTCGCTAAACTAGTTCGTGTGTTGCTTTTCTGCGAAAGGAGAAATGTAAGGGACGTAAATATATCGAGCTGTCAAAAGGATTTAAAAATATCGATCTGTCGATTCGGTTTCTTGAAAGCCACCGGTTATGCCGTCGAGTCGAAATCCCTTTCTGCGGAGCCTCGTCCCTGACGGTGTAGGAGTTTTTGGTATGGATCCCCTTCTTGAAGGAAGAAGGTCTCACACGCAGGTATGATTGAAATAGCCTCAAGTATTAGCATTTGCTAGGAGGAGAGAGAGAGAGAGAGAGAGACTCCCCTGACGGTAAAGGAGTTTTTGGTATGTTTTTTGGTATGGATCCCTTCTGAAGGAAGGTCTCCTCGCAGGTATGCTTGAAAAAGCCTCTATATGCTAGGAAGAGAGAGAGAGAGAGAGAGAGAGAGAGAGAGAGAGAGAGAGCAAAAAAACTCGAGAGCCATACCTGTGGGAACATGCCCCGAGCACACAGAAGTCTGGGAACGCAGAGAATTTACCCCCAGTTCAGGTTTTCACAAAAGCCCGTCGTGGCCTCCAGTTCTCGAGAGAAGAACATGCTATTAGACTTGGATTGTCTTATGAAGAACACGAAAGTGCGTTGGAGCGAACGCTGGGAGGAATGCCCGCGTCGGTCTAATTGCTTAGTGACTTTAAAAATGATCTGGTATTTTGGGGTGGCTTGTGTCTGCAGTAGCACTCTTCTTGATAAAAACGTTCGTTTATTGAAGGTTTGTCATGAAGTATCCAGAAAGTGCAGATGCTGGTGGAAAGGAGATAAGCGAACATCGGTCTAGTTGCTTAGTGACACTAAAACGCTCTACTGTTTCGGCTTGCGTCTACAGCAGTGCGAAAATATTCTTAAATAAAACATTTATTTAGAGGTGTAACATGAATTACGCGGTACAATACATAAAGAATTGGATAAAAACGAATATTTCACATCGTGTGCCAGGGGGCGAATGCCGAGGGAATTTTGGGCACCGGCCAGCTGCTCTCTTGTCAAAAATCCTTTTGAGTACCTCCTCTCTCTCTCTCCTCTGATCGCCCCCTGCGGGTAATTCTCTCCTTGTGTACAAGATGGCTAAAACTATCGTGGCATCCGTGGTATATGATACCCAAGGTCACTTGGAATGCAAGTGTGCGTGACGACACGCAGAAGTGTTTACAAATTTCTATTCTCCAAGGTGCGTATTACTTTTGAAGGGAGCGAGAGAAATGCTGTTAGTCACAGCAGACGCTAAAGGAGTTTTGGATGTAGGTCTAGAGAATTTTCGTTTTTAGTAATATTAAGTCATCTCTTAATATCGAAACAAAGGAGTTGACCTATTGCATCATAAATATTAAGGTTCACGTGATCTTTTTTCTCTCATTTGTTACTAGCTGGTTAGATTGACATTTACAATATAATTCCTATTTCATATCCACTTCAGTAAAACTTGATTTGCAAGTTTTACAAAAACATTGCCGTTCTATATGCCATAAACATCCTTTCCTTGTGATCCAAGCTGGGAATATGTTTTTTAGGAATACTTCGCTTTCCCTAACGTAACCTTACATTGAATGGAACACCAGGAAATGTTAGTAATGAACTATATTATAATGACCAGTGTACTCGATCAGTAAGCGTGCTTGCTTAGCTGACTTACCAGTGAAAATAGAGATTTTGGTGTAACCGTTTGGAAGTACTGGTGAGAATCCTTCGAATAACTTTCAGTTTCTTACATCAAGACAACAAAATGAACATTTTTATGATATAAACACTTTGGGAAAAGTAGGTGATAGGTAAATATTGTATGTGCGTGACTATGTGTGTGTGTGTGTGTGCAGTTTGAGGTTTAGAATTTTAAGACGACCTGTGGACTTCAATAAACCATTCATCGATTGAAACCATGTCTTGGAAAACCCTTTAGAGATCTGGAATGACTGTTTTTTATAAAGTAAAAATCCACGGTTATGTAAATTAAGGGTATCAATTATGTAAATGAAGTGTATCCTTTTGTGAAAGTTAACAACAAAGACTTTGGAACACCAGAAAGGTGTTACTTTTCTGTGTATTTTATTTATCTATTTATTTATTACGCAAACACGAATGTCTTCGTTTTATATCTCTTACCAATGAATACAATTGACTGATATAACAGTCGATTGTAATTTACAAAAAATTTAATCACGACATTCTGAATTTATTAGCATAACTGTTTATTTTTTTTTATGAGATTAGGCCTATATAACCTGTTTACCAGTGCCTGCCTAAGCCCTTACAAATGAGAGAGAGAGAGAGAGAGAGAGAGAGAGAGAGAGAGAGAGAGAAAGAGAGAGAGAGAGAGAGAGAGAGAAGCCTGTACGCCAGCATACTGATTTTATTTAAGCCTACTTCATAAGAAAACGGGTCTCTTTGCTCCCGTACCCATCCCGTAATTTAACCAAGGGACTTATTTTTTTTATTTTTTTCTGAATGAACATCAGTTGTCGGAACATCCACGGTCACTACACACGCAAGCTCCCAGAATTCCCTGCTCCCAGAATTCCCTGCAGCCATTCATTCATGAAACCGAAATGGAAGGAAAGAAGGTGGGTTGGATACTACCATATATTCCTCTCTCTCTCCCCCTCTCTCCTCCTCCTCCTCCTCTCATTCATTCCCCTAATCACTTCCGGCTGGAATATCATCGGTTACCTGGGCTAATTACCTTTTGGGGGGGGGGGGAGAAAGAATTAAAGAAAAAAAATTAACCGAATGCCGCCATTAGCGGTGAAAACTCAGATGATTAATGCGTTTGTCTTTTTGTGTGTGTGTGTGTCGGTTTGGGGAAGGGGTCATGTTTAGGGGGAGAAGTTGGGGTGGGGCGAGTTCTAATCGCCGATCGTCTTACTCTCGAGCGTAAACATTAACTCAATTAAGAAATGTTAGAAAAAAGATTTTTTTACCTCACTCTTCACTCCGCCGCCCCTTACTCCTGGCGCCTACCCCTCCCACTTCCTACTCCCCTCCCCCTTTTACGACTTTGTTAAATGGGGGAGCGAAAGGAAGTCAAAAGTGAGCCATCTGTTGTATTAACATCATTCTGAAAATTACTCCTTAGCGGTTCCTAATTCGTCCCTTCGGCCTCTCCCCTTCCCCTCCCTTATTCCCTTTATCTCTCACCCCCCCCCCCATCTTCTCCTTCCCCCTCTCCCCTGTTCCATTTTTCTCTTATTCCCTTCTTCCCACCTCCCCTTCTCCATTTTCCTGTCATTCCCTTTCTCATTCCTCCTTCCCCTATTCCCTTTATCACCAAAGAGTATCTCTCTCCTTTCGTAGGATACCCGTAAGGGTATATACCCCCACAAGGGGCATCATTTTCGCCCCCTTCCTACCTTCCCCTTCACCTCTTTTATCATCTTCTGCCATATTCCATCCATCCGTATTATTATGTAGTATATTTATTCGTTTGTAAATTAATTTTATCTTTATTCTTTTCTGTATTTCTTATTATCTTTTGTGACTTCTGCTATAAATGCCATCCATCCATTTTTTGTATCTGTTTATTTATTAATTAATTAATTTAGTTCATTTTTTCTTTTCTAATGACTGATCTACTCTTTTTCTATTTCCTGTTGCCTTCTGTTACTTCTTTCTAATGGACACCATATTCTTTTGGAAGCTCGAATTTCAAGTCAGTGGCCCCTTTGGTGGGCTTGTTATATGAATGGGGTTCATCTACTAAATAATAATAATAATAATAATAATAATAATAATAATAATAATAATAATAATAATAATAATAATAATAATAATAATAATAATAATAATAAATAATAATAATAATAATAATGATGGGGGTTCGAACACCAACACCACCAGCACAACCAACCCAATAGAAACCAAAACAGCAACCTCCTTGGAAAAGGCGCCTGGAAAAGCAAATCATGGTGATGAGATCTGACTTGAGTAAACTGAAAGAGATGGCAGAAAAAGGCTAAGAAGCAGAAAACAAGGGAGGAAATCAACTACAAAGTACAAGAGAGGTGACTAAATAACACAATAGAAGATGTAAAACAGAGGCTTAAGCCAAAGTACATAAGATCCAACGGTACATGAACAGGAATAAGGGATACCAACAGAACAAACTATTCGGAACCAACCAGAAAAGATTATACAGCCAACTAAGAGGGGAAGACAACCACCCAGAAATTCCTGAAGCCGAACAAAGTAAGAGACTCTGGGAAAACATATGGAGTAATCCGGTATCACACAACAAACATGCAACATGGCTCCAGGAAGTCAAGGAAGAAGAAACAGGGAGAATAAAACAAAGATTCACAGAGATCACGACAGACATAGTCAGACACCAACTAAAGAAAATGCCAAACTGGAAAGCCCCAGGTCCCGATGAAGTCCATGGATACTGGCTCAAAAACTTCAAGGCCCTACACCCACGAATAGCAGAACAACTCCAGCATTGTATCTCAAATCACCATGCACCCATATGGATGACCACAGGAAGAACATCCTTAGTACAAAAAGACAAGAGTAAGGGAAATATAGCCAGTAACTACAGGCCTATCACCTGCCTACCAATAATATGGAAGTTACTAACAGGTATCATCAGTGAAAGGCTATACAATTACCTAGAGGAGACAAACACCATCCCCCACCAACAGAAAGGCTGCAGAAGGAAGTGTAGGGGCACAAAAGACCAGCTCCTGATAGAGAAAATGGTAATGAAGAACAGTAGGAGAAGGAAAACCAACCTAAGCATGGCATGGATAGACTATAAGAAAGCCTTCGACATGATACCACACACATGGCTAATAGAATGCCTGAAAATATATGGGGCAGAGGAAAACACCATCAGCTTCCTCAAAAATACAATGCGCAACTGGAATACAATACTTACAAGCTCTGGAATAAGACTAGCAGAGGTTAATATCAGGAGAGGAATCTTCCAGGGCGATTCACTGTCCCCACTACTCTTCGTAGTAGCCATGATTCCCATGACAAAAGTACTACAGAAGATGGATGCCGGGTACCAACTCAAGAAAAGAGGCAACAGAATCAACCATCTGATGTTCATGGACGACATCAAGCTGTATGGTAAGAGCATCAAGGAAATAGATACCCTAATCCAGACTGTAAGGATTGTATCTGGGGACACTCTGGATGGAGTTTGGAATAGAAAAATGCGCCTTAGTCAACATGCAAAAAGGCAAAGTAACGAGAACTGAAGGGATAAAGCTACCAGATGGAGCAACATCAAACACATAGATGAGACAGGATACAAATACCTGGGAATAATGGAAGGAGGGGATATAAAACACCAAGAGATGAAGGACACGATCAGGAAAGAATATATGCAGAGACTCAAGGCGATACTCAAGTCAAAACTCAACGCAGGAAATATGATAAAAGCCATAAACATATGGGCAGTGCCAGTAATCAGATACAGCGCAGGAATAGTGGAATGGACGAAGGCAGAACTCCGCAGCATAGATCAGAAAACCAGGAAACATATGACAATACACAAAGCACTACACCCAAGAGCAAATACGGACAGACTGTACATAACACGAAAGAAAGGAGGGAGAGGACTACTAAGTATAGAGGACTGCGTCAACACCGAGAACAGAGCACTGGGGCAATATCTGAAAACCAGTGAAGACGAGTGGCTAAAGAGTGCATGGGAAGAAGGACTAATAAAAGTAGACGAAGACCCAGAAATATACAGAGACATGAGAATGACAGACAGAACAGAGGACTGGCACAACAAACCAATGCACGGACAATACATGAGACAGACTAAAGAACTAGCCAGCGATGACACATGGCAATGGCTACAGAGGGGAGAGCTAAAGAAGGAAACTGAAGGAATGATAACAGCGGCACAAGATCAGGCCCTAAGAACCAGATATGTTCAAAGAACGATAGATGGAAATAACATCTCTCCCATATGTAGGAAGTGCAATGCGAAAAATGAAACCATAAACCACATAGCAAGCGAATGCCCGGCACTTGCACAGAACCAGTACAAAAAGAGGCATGATTCAGTGGCAAAAGCCCTCCACTGGAGCCTGTGCAAGAAACATCAGCTACCTTGCAGTAATAAGTGGTACGAGCACCTACCTGAGGGAGTGATAGAAAACGATCACGCAAAGATCCTCTGGGACTATGGTATCAGGACGGATAGGGTGATACGTGCAAACAGACCAGACGTGACGTTGATTGACAAAGTCAAGAAGAAAGTATCACTCATTGATGTCGCAATACCATGGGACACCAGAGTTGAAGAGAAAGAGAGGGAAAAAATGGATAAGTATCAAGATCTGAAAATATAAATAAGAAGGATATGGGGTATGCCAGTGGAAATCGTACCCATAATCATAGGAGCACTAGGCACGATCCCAAGATCCTTGAAAAGGAATCTAGAAAAACTAGAGGCTGAAGTAGCTCCGGGCCTCATGCAGAAGAGTGTGATCCTAGAAACGGCACACATAGTAAGAAAAGTGATGGACTCCTAAGGAGGCAGGATGCAACCCGGAACCCCACACTATAAATACCACCCAGTCGAATTGGAGGACTGTGATATAGCAAAAAAAAAAAAAAATAATAATAATAATAATGATATGTGGAACTGAAGGTTATAGCTGCCTCAGCAGGGTCTAATACCTTTTTAAAATAATAATAATAATAATAATAATAATAATAATAATAATAATAATAATAATAATAATAATAATAATAATAATAATAATATGTTTTATTAAAAGTGATTGCTGCCTCAGCTGCATTAATTTTATACAGGTTCTTCTCTATTTTTCTAATTATTGCTTTCTCATTGTTGCTTGAACTGGTGAGCAACGCACCGAAGGTTGACATATCTCAAATTAGGTCAAACGATTGGATTTTAGTGGTAAAAAAATTTCAGTTGGGGTAGTCAAATTTTCGGGTATATCCCGTAGAGTTTATTATAGATAGAATTGAGGTTAAATTCTATTTCTATTCTTTCGATTATTTCCGGACGTTTCGTCTGAATAAACATCGGACATCCTCTTGGGCGGAGGTGGGTGAAGGACTGAAGTGAGAAGGTGAGTCCAGCTGCTTATATTGCGCCGTGCCGCTGCCTTTTCATTGGCTCGTGAGTGGGGAGCTTCTTTTTCATTGGCTGCCTGGCTGCGGGCTCAAGCCAGCTCCCGATCGCATGCTCAGCAGGCGTGCCGATCTTCTCAGCTGCATATCATCACGCCGGGCTTCATTTTGATTGGGTAAAGGCCGCGTGACCTCACTGCTCATGTTATTCATCGTATTAATGTCGTCTTTGGTGGTATTTTCTTCTTGAATTGGGGCGTTTTCGGGCGGCGATATGGTGATGTTTGCCGTTACTGGAGTGTTTCTTCGCATGCAGGTCTGGAGCAAAAAGGCCCCCTGTGTCATGTTCATGGAGGGCTTTTGCTCCTGGATGAGTAACGCCTCCAGGAGGCGCAGACGGCGAGGGTCGGGTGCTCTCCCTATTATCCTGGTGTCACGGATAATACAGTCGCGGGAGATTGTGTCTCGGTGGGCGGTGAGGGCGTGGTTCTTGATAGCTCCTTCTTCTTGGGCATGACAGGAGATTCTCTTCGCAAGACGCATGGTAGTCATTCCAATGTACTTCCCAGGAAATCCTCGGGCGGGGCATATGTATTGGTATACTACGTTCGTCTGCTTGAGGGGGTCTCCTGATGGTGGTGAGGGGTTATTCTTCATGATAAGGTCTTTTGTTTTACGGTTTTTGTAGCATATTTTAAGGTCCACTATCTTGCCTTCTTCAATGGGGAGGATGTTCTCCTTAATGATCTTCTTCATCGCCTTCTCCTCCTCGCGGTATTGAGAGTGCATGAAGGCCTTATAATATATCTTGATGTTCTCGGTGGGGTGGGGTCGTGGGTGTTCTTCCTCATTCGAGTACCATCTTTCGAGGGCGGTACGCACTTCTCGATTGATGAGCTTATTGGAATATCCGTTATTCACGAGCATCTGTGAAGCTCTATCAAGCTCAAGGTGTGTGTCCTGCCAGGTAGAACAATGGGAGAGGGCCCTTTTCACAAAGGCCCTGACAGTAGTGTTCTTAAACCTGTCAGGACACTCGCTATCCCCGTTGAGGCACATTCCTAAATTTGTTTTCTTCTTCTTCGTATAGACAGAAGTGCGGAGACCGTCTTCTGTCTTCGTTTTAAGGATGTCGAGGAAGGGGAGCCGATCGTTGGTGCTAAACTAGGCTGTATAGTTTAGCACGCTGCATTGCTGGAATCGGCGACGTAGGGCTTCTACCTCATCCTCGGTGTCGACTTGCACAAAGATATCGTCTATGTAACGGGCGTATTTGCGGGGGTGCTGGCTCTGGGCGAAGACCCTCTCTTCTACGGTGCCCATATAGAAGTTGGCAAAAAGGACTCCCAGAGGAGAGCCCATGGCAACGCCATCTTTCTGACGGAACATCTGTCCTCGGTGGGTGGAGAAGGGGACCCTCTTCGTACAGATGTCCAGCAAGGTGCGCAAAGAGGCTTCTGGGATATTGAGTGGGGCCGTCGACGGGTCTCGGTAGACTCGATCCATGATGATGTCTATGGTCTCGTCGACGGGAACGTTGGTAAATTGGGATTCTACGTCGAGGGATGCTATGATGCCGGTGCCGGGGGAGTTGCGAATTTCTTCAAGGAACTCCACCGATGAACTCAAGCTATAGCAGTTCGGGACGTAGGGAGTCAAAATTTGATTGAGGCGCTTGGCCAAGGCGTAAGTTGGGGCGGGCGTCTGGCTGATAATCGGGCGGAGAGGGTTGCCTTCTTTTTCCTTATGGGTTTTCAGGTTCCCATAGAAGTAACCAAGGCTAAAGTCCCCTTGGATGGGCGGAAGCCTACAAATTATTTTATTGCTATTCCTAATAAATTTTTTAATTCATTTTGATATAAAATAATGTTCTCTATTTTTTAATATTTGAAAATTATCTTTAATTTTCATAATGGCACACTTAAATTAAGAGTAATCAAGTCAAACTACATCGGGATTACTGAAAAACCTTGGCTTTAGACCACACAACTGGGCCACTCAATAGATGGCAAATGGTGTGTAAACTTTGGAACACCCAAGAAAATATCGAAGACATAACTATTAAAGATCAGTTATGACGTAAAAGACCCAGTTAGTTTTAAAAAAATACATACAACGATTGACAAGAAAATGGCTCGCCGAATATACTGAATTAGAACTGATAACGGTGATAAATAAACACGGTAGGTCAAGGGGACCAAGGGAAATACCTTCACAACTTTTTCAGTTTAATCTGTTTTATTTTTGTGATCAATTTTCCCCTATATACTACATCCGTAATTCATCATGATTTGTGTTGCCTGTGTGTGGGTCCCATTTGTCTTATAGTCACTGCTATCACAATTTTTGAAAGTAAATTGTATTTTTCCTAACTATGCAAACATGAGATCCTTTACAATAGGATATACTTGCAGGGTAGCAGCTGGATACGGCCGTTGAAATCTTGAACAGTAACTACAATTAGGTATATAGAATAAGGGAGAGTAACTATACCGCCCGGTAGCATATTTCCCAAGTCTGGAAGAGTTTAGGGATGGGGAAAATTAGGACATATCAAAGAGCGTGGAGCTGATCCTTGACGTCACAAGCCACACCTTTGAGCTACACTCGGTCTCATAGCCATTACTGCCAGTCACGTTGCCGAAGAAAAACTTCCCCATTTCACAATTTACGGCTTGTATGTCCTATACATTTTAGTCAGATATATTGAAATATAATGCAACACCAATTCAACAAACAATATATTCTTCAAATGAGATACACCGTGAAATATACTATGCGTTATTGGCTTCTCCCTCTTGGTAATAGTGCTCAGTCCTTCTTAATTCTCGCTCACAATGTCGATATTTACTGCATAAATAATATTTTCATGGCAAGTGACTGTGGCTAAATTATATACTTGAACAAGTGTGTTTAAAGCTATTTAGAAAGAGTTGCGATAACACATGGGATGAATAAAAAATATACAAGATGGTAAAATTGATGGTATAGTAAAAATGATGGTATATGACATGTAATTAGCACTACAGACTACAGACAGGAGGCCAAGAACTCGCAGCACTTCGACTCCCATCAAGAATCTTGGACTTTGAAAGTGACAGTTTTAAAAGCATGGAGCATGAAACGTTTTTCAAGCGTTACTGCCTGTTGTTTCAGGCTATAAAAAGCTATTATGCACAGAACTAAAATGATAATTGCCTTATGCTTTAAAGAAATGTGGAGGATACAGTTTTGATAACAAATTTACGTACCTACCCCGTAGAGGGATAGTGCCACACATGTTCAGGTATATAATTTACATATGTTCAAGTATATAATTACACATATGTTCAAGTATATAATTACACATATGTTCAAGTATATAATTTACGCCTCATTTGGTGCAATGTAGGCATTACTTAAGGTTCTTAGCAGCGTCCCTTCGGCACCTCGCTGCAACTACTTTCATTCATTTTACTGTTACCTCAGATCATATTCTCTTTCTTCCATCTTATTGTCCACCCTCTCCCAACAATTGCTTCATAGTACAACTGCTTTGAGGTTTTCCTCTTGTAACACCTTCCAAACGTTTTCCTGTCAATATCCGTTTCAGCGCTGAATGGCCTTAGTTGCCCCAGTGCTTGGCATAAAGCCAAAAATCTATGTAAAAAATATTATGCACTTAATTTAAGGCATACATTTGGCCATTGAGTGTGAGCGTGGATGAAAATAATCGTATACTCATATACTACCGTTATCCCTAGCTTTAATTGATACGTGTTGAATATTTGCATAAAATTTTCTGCTGAAAGAGAGTTGGAAAAAAAGTGTTATCCATATTTACTTTAAAGCATATCGCAGTTCTAATAAATTTATGCATCAATTCTGTTCTATTTCAGCTTAGTAAAAAGTCTACTGTAACTCCGTAAATAGGTAATATTCTGTACTCCTATAATTGCTAAAAGTATTACATACTAATGAAATACTCATTTGGATTCTTTGCACACAATGAATGACAAGTACGAAAGGTTTACTAAGAATATTAAATAAATTAAATAATCAGTGTTTTCTTTGTACACAATGAATTTTAAGCAAAAATCTCGTAAGGGCTTGCTAAAAATATTCAATACTGAATTTTATTGTCACTTTTTATTTGTTTGTACACAATATATGTTAAGTAAAAAATCAAAAGCAAAAGAATTTTCAATAAAAACTTTTTATATATTTGTACACAATGAATGACAAGGACCAATCAGGTAAGGACATCTGGAAGGTTTTATGAAAACGGAATCCACCTCAAAAAGGCAATTTTTTACAACAGCTTATCAAGTGCACCTTGAAAAATAACCGTAGGCGGGGAGACCGCCTGCCCGGACGCATATTTCCCAAGTCTGGAAGAGTTTAGGGATGGGGAAAATTAGGACCAATCAAAGCGCGTGGAGCCGATCCATGACGTCACAAGCCACGCCTTTTAGCTCTCTCCTCAGTCCTATATCCATCACTGCCGCCAGTCACGATGCCGAAGAAATACTTTCTTCTCAATTTCACAGCTTACGGCTTGTATGACATACATTTTAGTCAGATATATCTAAACATAATGCAACACTAATTTAACAACAATATATTCTTCAAATGAGATACACCGTGAAATATATTATGCGTTATTGGCTTCCCCCTCTTGGTAAATATTTTCACATCGCAAATTTCTAAATTATATACTTGAAAATGCATGTTTAAAGCCATTTATAAAGGGTTGCGATAGCTCACGGGATGAATCAAACAATATGCACGATGATAAAAATGATGGTATCTGACCTGTTTGTAGGGGAAAATAGAGAGAGGGAGTAGGCTTACACTACGGATTTCTATTGACATATGCTATTTCGTAGTAATGCAGATTACTGTGCATTGCATTGTATTAAATTAACGTAGTTTTTTGTTTTTATTTATCAAGTTTAAATCAGCCTTGTTTACTTTTAAGTTTCTTTTACTTAAGCAGCCAAATGCTTGTTAGTTTATGTAAGAGTTTGTGTTATTGAGCGCCTCCTCCTCCCTTGTTTATTTCTGTGAACTATCGTTCTAACGATTGTTTTGTGATTTGTTTTTGAGTTACGGTGGATGGTTCGTAGCTGTACTGTGAACGTTGATGGTCTGCCCGCGGAAGTTCGGGCTTTGGAACGCTCCTTGTCAGACCATCCCCTTGAGCAGCTTTTGTGGATTATTGGAGGACGACCTTTTGGCAGTTTATTTTGGAAACGGCGCTGTTGGAATCTTTCCTCATGACCGTTCGTAGGTGCCTTAGTCACCTGCGACTCTGGTGCTGCAGATCACGGCTCTTCGTTCACTTGCGACCATAGTGTCCGCTTTACGGGGTTCCGCAGAAGCGTAAGCTATTTGCGACTTCTCGTATTACCCCTTATTCCCGTCGGAGGAGCCCACGGGAAATTGGTACCGTCGCTGGATCCCGGTACTGATTACGGATTCACCTGCCACTTCTGCCTTCGTCCTTCTGCATTTCTTCGGGGATGTGTGTGAGCGCTAGCTCGTGAGGAGAAACGTAGGGAGGCAATCGCCAGGTAAGACAGTATAGCTGTTGTTTCCTTCGAGGAGCCTTATACCCCTGTTGTCCTGGCGATCGTGTTCATCCCTTTGGTAGCAGTTTTGTGCTCGCTATGGACTCCTACTTCAGCCCGACATCCCTGACGTAAGGATTATTAGAACTGTCAGTGTACGTGCAGTACATATATTATATACATATACGTATACATTGTCATAGTTTTTACTTGTGTATATTATAAGTTTATTGTTGCCCTTATTGATTATTGGTAGATAATATTCTATATCTTTAGTTGTATGGCTAGGTAGGTAAATTTAAGGTTTTCCTTGTTTTGATATCTTCCACTTCCTTCAGCCTTTTGTTATTTAGGATAGTTTTGGCCGGCTTATATTTGGATCCTCACTGATTTATGAAGTATTTGTTCTCCTCCTCTGAATTTCTGTTAGGGCTAGATGATTAGCTTTAGGATGCCTTGTGGCTCGTTGAGGACCTGGTATTTAGTCCTCTTGCTTTAAGCTGTATTGTTGTGTGTATTTTACTTGAACCCGCAAGGCTGATTTAAATTATTTCTGTTTTGTAATAAATACTGTTAAGTTTTTCTGGAGTGTTTTTGTGCCTGCTTTCCTTGAACATGGGTTGCATATACTGTCTACGATCCTAGCAAAATAAAGTACCTAAGAACCTGTACTAGAACCCCAGAGGTTTGTAACAATTTGGCGACCGTGACAGGATCGTACACAGGTGTACTCTGTGTTTTTGGTTTGCGGCACAGCACTTTGGGGGATTTGGCAGTATTTGTTTTGAGTAGGTGGTTACCTTCCCCCCTCTTTGTTTTGGTTGATGATCATGGAGGAGTTTATTTTTGACCCCGCTGAATTTTTAGGGTCAGCAGACTGCTTAAAACACTTATCTATTCTGAACAAAGAATATCTGGTAAGTTGTGCTCGTTGGCTGGGAATACCATTTAAGGCAGCTGAGACAAAGGCCTGTTTGTTAGAGGCCGTAAAAAACAGGGTAGCTCAGGGCCTAGCTGAGGGTGAGCATTTAGTTGAGGAATTTGATAGTGTTGCTAGTAGTGATGAAGAGCAAGAATGTAGTGTGAGTGTAAATCCTGGTTTTTCATTATTTGAGGATCCCCCTAGGACTGGTACCCTTTTTGAAGGACACGCTAATTTTCCTTCAAAACCAGAAGTATCATTGAATCCATTTTTGCCAGAGAATTCTGTCCATGTTGAGGTAGCGCCGGTACAGCCTGTAAAATCCCAGGAGAACAGTGAATATGATGTTATATGCAAAAGAATTGAGTTGATGAAACTTGAGTTTGAGGAGAAAGAGAGGGCGAGGAAGCATGAGTTGGCTATGGCTAAAATCAATTTGGAAATGGCTAGGTTAAGAGGTTCCCCTAATCACTTTAGTACTCCCACTGGGTCCTCTCAGGATAAATTTAACATAGGGGCAGCGTTGAAATTGGTCCCAGTATTTGACGAGCGAAACGTCCCAGAATTTTTTTAAGGCGTTTGAGCGTGTGGCTACCCGGTTGTCTTGGCCCTCAGAGATGTGGACAGTCTTGATTCAATGCAGGCTGGTGGGCAAGGCAATTCGGGTATACAATGCTTTAGATGAAGGTGTAGCTAGGGACTATAATAAGGTTAAGGCAATAGTTCTTAAGGCTTACGACTTGGTTCCGGAGGCCTATCGTCTAAAGTTCCGTAATTTTACTAAACCTGTCTCTCTCTCATTTGTGGAATTTGCTCGTCTCAAGGAGGAGCAGTTTGACGACTGGCTTAAGAGTCGCCAAGTAGTCTCCTTCTCCTCCTTGAGAGAGCTGATGTTGCTAGAAGAGTTTAAAAAGGCTTGTAGCAAGGAATTAAGAATTTATCTTGAAGAGGTTAAAGCAGTCAGTTTGGGTAAGGCTGCCCAGATAGCGGATGAATTTGTGTTGACTCATCGGGCTGGGTCAGGTAATCTTGAATCTGTAGTTAATTTTCAGCCTGGTAAGTCAAATAATTATCAAAAGAAATTAGGTGGTCCAGGAAATAATAGTGTCCAGGGGAATCTGCACAAGAATAGGACTGGAGATGCTCAGGGAGAGGGCTCAAGTGGATCTTACACTTGAGTCTTCTCCAAAAGTAATAAGTTAACTTCTGGTAATGGTAATAGAGTAAAAAGGACCTGCTTCTGGTGCAATGAACCAGGACATTTTCAAGCACAGTGTAACGCCAGAAGGAAGTACCTCCAAAGAAACAATAATAATCCGGTAGCTCTAATATCAAATAACCCTATGTCTAATAAGTCTCAGGTGGAGAATCCACCAGTGTTGATCGCTAATGATGGTTGTAGCAAGGGGGAAAATGTTGGTTCTTTATCTAGTAGGGATTTATGACTTTATGATAAATATATTTGGCTTGGCAAATTGATTACCGAATCGAAAACCCTAAAGGTGAAGTTTTTGCGGGATACTGGGGCTGCTCGGTCTCTGGTATTGAAGGAATCTTTGAAGGGCCTAGTTAATAATTCAGGTGATTTTGTGGTTTTGGGAGGTTTCCCGAACACGATGGTATCGGCACCTTTAGTTGAGGTGGAATTGTCCTTCCCTGGTTATAATAGGAAGACAGAATTAGCTGTTGTAGAAAGCCTACCAATCCCAGGCATAGATGGTATACTGGGTAATGACATGTTGGATGACAAGGGACGTGAATTGTTTCCAATTTTGTCTTTGAATGCTTGTCCAGTGGCTGTAACGACACGAGCTGCTGCAAAGGCAGCAGATTTGTTAAATGATGATGATGATGATGATTTACATTTAAGTAGTTTAGCTGTAGAAGTAGAAAGGCCCGGGTCTGTAGTTAGTAGTAGTGATAAACTTTTGTGGTAAGTGTGTGGTACGAGAGGTTGTGTGTACGAGTATTCAGCCTTAGCTTAGTTTGTGTTAGACCTGAACTTCATTAGGACTTTAGTGGTTAGTATTTCTTAGCCTTTGTAGACTCTCCCTCCCAGTTAGATGATAGGAGGGTTTTTAGCATTATGCTTAAGGAACTGTGGGGACAGTCTATTCTGAGGTTCCCGGTTGCCTATTTTGGTAAGTTTACTTTGTGACTATGGTTATTCTGTATATTATGTTATTATTTTGCTGAGTATCTATTTCCAGAGATTTGGAATAGTTACTTTGTCCTTTTTTTTTTTTACATGTGTATTGATAACTTTGAAATGTTTTAAGTTAATTCCTTTTCAGCATTTTTGCTTAGGTTTAAAAAAAATGTATTCTATGTGAATAATTTTTTTTGTTTTGGGGGAGGAAGGTATTAAATTAACGTAGTTTTTGTTTTTATTTATCAAGTTTAAATCAGCCTTGTTTACTTTTAAGTTTCTTTTACTTAAGCAGCCAAATGCTTGTTAGTTTATGTAAGAGTTTGTGTTATTGAGCGCCTCCTCCTCCCTTGTTTATTTCTGTGAACTATCGTTCTAACGATTGTTTTGTGATTTGTTTTTGAGTTACGGTGGATGGTTCGTAGCTGTACTGTGAACGTTGATGGTCTGCCCGCGGAAGTTCGGGCTTTGGAACGCTCCTTGTCAGACCATCCCCTTGAGCAGCTTTTGTGGATTATTGGAGGACGACCTTTTGGCAGTTTATTTTGGAAACGGCGCTGTTGGAATCTTTCCTCACGACCGTTCGTAGGTGCCTTAGTCACCTGCGACTCTGGTGCTGCAGATCACGGCTCTTCGTTCACTTGCGACCATAGTGTCCGCTTTACGGGGTTCCGCAGAAGCGTAAGCTATTTGCGACTTCTCGTATTACCCCTTATTCCCGTCGGAGGAGCCCACGGGAAATTGGTACCGTCGCTGGATCCCGGTACTGATTACGGATTCACCTGCCACTTCTGCCTTCGTCCTTCTGCATTTCTTCGGGGATGTGTGTGAGCGCTAGCTCGTGAGGAGAAACGTAGGGAGGCAATCGCCAGGTAAGACAGTATAGCTGTTGTTTCCTTCGAGGAGCCTTATACCCCTGTTGTCCTGGCGATCGTGTTCATCCCTTTGGTAGCAGTTTTGTGCTCGCTATGGACTCCTAGTTCGGCCCGACATCCCTGACGTAAGGATTATTAGAACTGTCAGTGTACGTGCAGTACATATATTATATACATATACGTATACATTGTCATAGTTTTTACTTGTGTATATTATAAGTTTATTGTTGCCCTTATTGATTATTGGTAGATAATATTCTATATCTTTAGTTGTATGGCTAGGTAGGTAAATTTAAGGTTTTCCTTGTTTGGATATCTTCCACTTCCTTCAGCCTTTTGTTATTTAGGATAGTTTTGGCCGGCTTATATTTGGATCCTCACTGATTTATGAAGTATTTGTTCTCCTCCTCTGAATTTCTGTTAGGGCTAGATGATTAGCTTTAGGATGCCTTGTGGCTCGTTGAGGACCTGGTATTTAGTCCTCTTGCTTTAAGCTGTATTGTTGTGTGTATTTTACTTGAACCCACAAGGCTGATTTAAATTATTTCTGTTTTGTAATAAATACTGTTAAGTTTTTCTGGAGTGTTTTTGTGCCTGCTTTCCTTGAACATGGGTTGCATATACTGTCTACGATCCTAGCAAAATAAAGTACCTAAGAACCTGTACTAGAACCCCAGAGGTTTGTAACACATTGTATAAAAGCAATATACTGGTCATAACTAGGCCATGAACAGGAATCAGACTGATATAGTCCCTACTATTTACAGGAACACAGTTTCAGTTTCATTCATTAAATTATTTCAAGAGCTAATGTGCCCTTAAGGAAACTTACGGTATTGCTGTTTTGGTGATCTAAGTTACCCTAATGTAACCAAATATAGTTATGTGACAAACTCATCCTGTCAGTAGCTAATCTGAATACGGTTATTTTTCTAGGTGCACTTGATAAGCTGTAGTAAAAAATTGCCTTTTTGAGGTGGATTCCGTTTTCATAAAACCTTCCAGATGTCCTTTCCTGATTGGTCCTTGTCATTCATTGTGTACAATTATATAAGTTTTTTATTGAAAATTCTTTTGCTTTTGATTTTTTACTTAACATATAGTGTACAAACAAATAAAAAGTGACAATAAAATTCAGTATTGAATATTTTTAGCAAGCCCTTGCGAGATTTTTGCTTAAAATTCATTGTGTACAAAGAAAACACTGATTATTTAATTTATTTAATATTCTTAGTAAACCTTTCGTACTTGTCATTCATTGTGTGCAAAGAATCCAAATGAGTATTTCATTAGTATGTAATACTTTTAGCAATTATAGGAGTACAGAATATTACCTATTTACGGAGTTACAGTAGACTTTTTACTAAGCTGAAATAGAACAGAATTGATGCATAAATTTATTAGAACTGCGATATGCTTTAAAGTAAATATGGATAACACTTTTTTTCCAACTCTCTTTCAGCAGAAAATTTTATGCAAATATTCAACACGTATCAATTAAAGCTAGGGATAACGGTAGTATATGAGTATACGATTATTTTCATCCACGCTCACACTCAATGGCCAAATGTATGCCTTAAATTAAGTGCATAATATTTTTTACATAGATTTTTGGCTTTATGCCAAGCACTGGGGCAACTAAGGCCATTCAGCGCTGAAACGGATATTGACAGGAAAACGTTTGGAAGGTGTTACAAGAGGAAAACCTCAAAGCAGTTGTACTATGAAGCAATTGTTGGGAGAGGGTGGACAATAAGATGGAAGAAAGAGAATATGATCTGAGGTAACAGTAAAATGAATGAAAGTAGTTGCAGCGAGGTGCCGAAGGGACGCTGCTAAGAACCTTAAGTAATGCCTACATTGCACCAAATGAGGCGTAAATTATATACTTGAACATATGTGTAATTATATACTTGAACATGTGTAATTATATACTTGAACATATGTAAATTATATACCTGAACATGTGTGGCACTATCCCTCTACGGGGTAGGTACGTAAATTTGTTATCAAAACTGTATCCTCCACATTTCTTTAAAGCATAAGGCAATTATCATTTTAGTTCTGTGCATAATAGCTTTTTATAGCCTGAAACAACAGGCAGTAACGCTTGAAAAACGTTTCATGCTCCATGCTTTTAAAACTGTCACTTTCAAAGTCCAAGATTCTTGATGGGAGTCGAAGTGCTGCGAGTTCTTGCCTCCTGTCTGTAGTCTGTAGTGCTAATTACAGGTCATATACCATCATTTTTACTATACCATCAATTTTACCATCTTGTATATTTTTTATTCATCCCATGTGTTATCGCAACTCTTTCTAAATGGCTTTAAACACACTTGTTCAAGTATATAATTTAGCCACAGCCACTTGCCATGAAAATATTATTTATGCAGTAAATATCGACTTTGTGAGCAAGAATTAAGAAGGACTGAGCACTATTACCAAGAGGGAGAAGCCAATAACGCATAGTATATTTCACGGTGTATCTCATTTGAAGAATATATTGTTTGTTGAATTGGTGTTGCATTATATTTCAATATATCTGACTAAAATGTATAGGACATACAAGCCGTAAATTGTGAAATGGGGAAGTTTTTCTTCGGCAACGTGACTGGCAGTAATGGCTATGAGACCGAGTGTAGCTCAAAGGTGTGGCTTGTGACTTCAAGGATCAGCTCCACGCTCTTTGATTGGTCCTTATTTCCCCCATCCCTAAACTCTTCCAGACTTGGGAAATATGCTGCCCGGACGCAAACACCCTAAGACTCAGGTTTGTATCGTTAGGAAAAATACAATTTACTCTAAAAAATTGTTATTTGTTCTTACGATATACAAACCCTACGTTCTTTGCTACAATAGGAAGACTCACTGGTTGGAGGGAGGAATCTGAGTGGATCTCGAGAACTGACTGGAGTTCAGAACACCTGCACTTTGCCTCCTGGTCTTAAGAGTGAGGAGGAGTTCTTTGCCTCTGACACATTGATCAGAGTCTAAGAAGAACTGCAGATCAAAAGTCAGACCTCTGGGTCTTTCGAAATGAGTGAAGAGTCGTAACTCATACGAAAAGCAGAGAATATACACAGTCGTAGGCATTAAGGCAAAGAACGGGACGTTCATGCCCTACTGCCCACACCTCCTTCCTCCCCTTGCAGGAGGAAGGAGCGGGATTCCTTCTATGATACTGACAAGAAAAATAGAAAGGAAACTCGATGTGAAAGTTTACTGCATCAAACAACCGACCAGTGTAAGTTCAAGTCCTATTCTCGACCCGAAGGAAGAAAAGTGTTGAGTATCCACCACAAGTCCAAGAAAAGGGAGTTCTAAGGACCTGTGGGACAATAATCAGGCAAAGATCCTCTGGGACTATGGTATCCGAACAGATAGGGTGATACATGCAAACAGACCAGACGTGACGTTGATTGACAAAATCAAGAAGAAAGTATCACTCATTGATATCGCAATACCATGGTACACCAGAGTTGAAGAGAAAGAAAGGGAAAAAATGGATAAGTATCAAGACCTGAAAATAGAAATAAGAAGGATATGGGATATGCCAGTGCAAATTGTACCCATAATCATAGGAACACTAGGCACGATCCCAAGATCCCCGAAAAAGAATCTGGAAAAACTAGAGGCTGAAGTAGCTCCAGGACTCATGCAGAAGAGTGTGATCCTAGAAACGGCGCACATAGTAAGAAGAGTGATGGACTCCTAAGGAGGCAGGATGCAACCCGGAACCCCACACTATAAATACCACCTAGTCGAATTGGAGGACTGTGATAAAGCAAAAATAATAATAATAATAATAATAAAAAGATAATAATAATTATGATTATTAGTATAATTTGTAGTAGTAGTAGTAGCAGTAATAGGAAAATAATAGATAAGTATTCTAAAATAATCTTTTTTTTAGATATTACATTCTGCATTTAAGTATCCTAATGAGAAACCTGTGCTTGATGAGAATTCTTCATCAATAGACTTGATATTTGATCTACTTTTACATTTAATGTTAGTTAGTACAGAAAATCCTTGCTCACAAAGATAAGGTGTGGAAAACTGCAATAAATCCGTTAATACCTTGTCAGCTATTGAAAGATATTCTGCTTTTACTGAAATCCAAAACTGATTGATGAGCACCTCTTTATGCTTGATCTTTAATCCCCGATCAGTAGATAACAAAAAGACAACGTCCTCGGTAGAAATATCAATGAGAGGGTTGCGAATCCAGTCGTACTGCTCGGTGTTTATTGAAGGAAAGTAATAATAGCCTTTTCTCAGCAGAGGAAGCATTTCCAAACAGCCTGAACTAGCCTTTCTTTTCCAAATCACTTTTTTTCTGAAATGCTTGATTCTGTCGGTAGATGAGAGAAGATTTTCATTTCCACTTTGCATAGACATGTTCAGATTATTCAAGTGTTGAAACATATCAGTCAGATATTCCAATTTTGATGTCCAAAACTCACATTCCAAAAGTCCACAAAATTTACGTTTTTTCTATTTTAAAAAAGCCAGTAGTTCTTCGCGAAGTTCAAGCACATGACAGAGTACCTTTCCTCTTGACAACCATCTCATTTCTGTGTGCTATAGCAAATGAGTGTGTTTTGAATCCATGTTTTCCCAAAGTTGTTCAAATATACGAGCCTTTACTGGTCTAGTCTTGATGAAATTTACCATTTCGACAACTTGATCAAACACTTCTTTCAATTTAATACCCAGTGTTTTGGCCACTAGGACGCTATGCAAGAAACATTGAGTTGTTATTATCTTGGGATTCTTTTGCTTTACAAATGATGCAAAACCTTTAATGGCACCCACCATTGATGGAGCTCCATTACTACAAACTCCAACACACGACTCCCAGGATAAATTCCATTTCTCGAAATAACTATTCAAAATTAGAATATATTCTTCCCATTCCTTGGAGCGCACCTGAGCACCTCCCAGGGCTCACCAATGTGCCCGGACGCACAGGTTGAGAAACGCTGGTTTAGAGAGAGAGACCGGTAGACAGGTACTGATAACTTCTTTACATTATTGTTGTTGTTTGAGATTAAGCTGGCCTTGTACCAGCACGGGCTCTTGCTCCTAGAGCAGCTGGTAGGCTTTATTTACGTTGTTGTTTTTTATTAGGCTGACCTTGTGTCAGCATGGGTTCTTGCTCACCGAGCAGCCCATAACTTTATTTACAGGTGAGCTCAGGTTATAAACAGGTGTGCGGACGGATCTGTAGTGCGCAACCGACACTGTCACAAAAATGACACGATCTGACCCAGATTTGTGTTTCTTGAAATGCTAATTTACATGAATATTATTTGCTATACTGAGTTAACATATATGAATTATATGTTGGCGGCAAGGCCGCAAAGTGCTTAATATAATGATATGGGGTGCAATGCGGACAAGAAAACTACATCTGTACATTTAAGCAAAAAGCATTGTCCTTACAAATAACCACCCCCCCTAAGGCAATGGTTATGGCAGTGAACGTTGGATGATACATACAAATTGGGAGGCGGAATACTAGTCGTTGTAGAGTATCGGAGGGCGGAGGTGCCCCTCGTCCGTGACACGAACTGCTTCGGGGGGCTCTCGTCTTCCATGATCTCCAGGGGGCCCAGCAACAGGATTCCACCCATAAGCAACATCATGCACCCCACCATCAGCGCAACAGTTTCACTCCTCTTATCTTTGATGGGAACTGCATAGGCAAATTTACTCATGTGATCCACCATCACAATCATTCCCACATGTCCCCTCACGGTCTTTGGCAACGAAAGACAATCAATCACAAGCATTTCAAATGGCTCTTTCATCTGCAATCGCAACACAGGTGGACTCGCATGCATCTCTGATACTTTCCCCTCTGAAAGTCTTCACACGTAACAGCCACATCCACACAAATCTTATTCAACCTAAGCACATACACATCTCTTTCTCATGCACTTCCATAACTTATTTTTCCCCATATGCCCAAACTGATTGTGCACCAACAAACACACACTGCTGACTCAGCAGAAAACACCGGCACATACACTTCCCTGTCATACACCCCTTTCTGATGCAAAAAGTACACTATGTTTTTACAAACTACAAACTGCTTAGGAACCCTCTTATATATATATATATCCAACTCACATGGCTAATCTTCCACACGCACTCCCCCCAAAACACACTGCCACAACATACCTATCTCCAAGCACTTATCTTGCATTTCCTCAATCTCCTACTCACTCAACAAATCATTCTCACTTCTAGCAGTATCAATCACCCCCACAAAGTTCGCTACAAATGCGCTACCATCTTGAATCCTAGCTATTGTGCTACCCCCCTTGCTAAGAATCCCATTTCCTATATCTACGCTTACATCATGCATCCTCAAAAAATGTATCCCTAACAAAAAGCAAGCTGGCATATCATTTTCTCCCATGATTATAAAGTTATGTACTACTTCCTAATCTCCTAACCTAACCTTTAACTGCACCTCTTCCCACACTAAAACATTTCCTTGTCTGAACCCATGTATTCTCACATTTGTACACTGCCTTTTCACTTCCCAACCGTATCTCTCCAGTTCACTGACCACTGACCCACTCACCAGGGAAGCTTGTGCCCCTGTGTCAACCAAACTACAGTACTCACTATCATTTATTCTGACAATCGCCACCATTTTCCCTTGAGTCCCATGCACACACATTCACTGCCATGTCCACCAGGTTATCCACATCACAATCATCCTTGCCACATTTATCCTCACCTATTTCCCCACATCCATACTCCTGATTCAAAACCCCTTCATAACCAACCAATTACAACCGTGTTCCCCGCACTGAATCCTCAAAACTCCATGCTCAGTACCTTTACTTACCCTCCCTCAATACTCGACTGGTCTGTCCCATCCAAAATACAAAAACACCTTTACTCCAAACAACTCAGCTATTGCTGACAGCAATTTATGCAACATTTCCTCTTCCCCACCTTGTTTCTACGCATATGCCGCTCCCTTCTGCACTTCACTCATCAACCTCACTCGCAACTCATTCGCACTACCGGGTGCCTCTTCAACCAGACCTCTCCCTTCCAAGTCTTTCAACGCTGAAAACATTCATACACTCTGTCACCCCCTTCAAACCTCTCTTTTACAACCAAACACTCGGGCACCACATTCGGATCCCAGTCAATCTTCACTACACCACTGCCCCTACCATGCATCCCAGACATTGCATCAGCAATCACATTTTTACTCCCTGGAACATATTTTCATCTAAAATCAAACTCACTCAAATCTTCAATCGTCCTTGCAATCCTAGCATTCACTTTCTCCTTGATCATATACACTAATGGTCGATGGTCCATCCTTATAATAAATTTTACCCCATACAGAAATACTTTCATAGCTTTTCACACAAAACCTTATTGTCGCAACCGCCCTCTCAACCACTGAAAACTTTATTAAAAGCTTTACTTACATATGCAATTGCTCTCAACTGTTCCTCCCCATTCACCTCTTGCATCTGTGCTAAACACCCTCCCATACTAACCTTGCTCACATCAGTATACAGCTCAAGCTCACTCGCATCCTCACTATAGTCTGGAAAAGCCAAGGTGACATCTCTAGCAGCCTCCTCTTTCAATCTCTCAAATGCTCCCACCATTCGCCGCTCATCCCACCTTAGCTTAGTGCAATTTTTCTTCCCTGTCCATTCAGTCAACGGCTTCCCTATATCCGAACAATCCCTAACTAACTTCCTCCCGAACTCAATCAACCACGAAAAACCCTTTAGCTCGTGCACAGTCTGCGGACGTGGAAACTCCCTGTCCTTTTCCACAAACTTTTCACTCTTTCTTATGCCACTCGCACTCACCTTATGACCAAGAAATTCCACTTCCCCAGCCAACCACGTCCACTTCTCTAGCTTCACTTTCACTCCAACCTCTTCCAACCACTCTTAACAAACTTCTCAAGCAGCTCCATATTCTCCTCAACAGTTTCATTCGCAATCAAAATATCATCTATAAACACAGTCACCTTCCTCCTATCAAACCCAGCCAAAACCCCATTCATTTCTCTTTGAAAGGCAGCAGGCGTGTTAGCCAACCCAAAACTCAAACGTTTAAACTGGTAGAGGTAAATACCACTGGAAAAAGCAGTAACAGGCCTGCTCCCCTCCTCAAGAGGAATCTGGTAATAGCCCCTTACCAGGTCTAATTTGGTAAACACTCTCATCCCATGCATCTTGTACACACAATCAAGACACCACACTCATCGGAAATCGCTCCTTCACAGTCACTTCATTCACCCTCCTATAATCTACACACATCCGCAGACTTATATCCGGCTTATGTACTGGGACTATGGGGCTCTTCCAGGCACTCTCACTCCTCTCTATCACCCCCACTCTCTCAAGCTCCTCACACTGCTCCTCAATCTCTCGGGTAATAGGCACGGAAAAGTGTCGGGGACGCTGATATAAGGGGGTATCGTATTCCAAAACTATCTTGAATTTGGGAAGCTTAGACCCCCAAAAATCCTCGTCATCACGACTCAACACACCCTGCCTTTCCCACAACATCAGCATCAACCGCCTCCTCTCATCGTCACTAACATTCTCATCCACCTTAACTCTCTCTCAACTCATCATACTCCCAATCATCACCTCCTTTCACGCTACCTGTAATCACCTGCCATGCCTCAACATATCTTTTGTAGTCCCTACTTACCAACGTGTATAGCAACCCCACACAATCACCTTTACGTATACCCCGCACTCGCTTTTTCCTAACACTTGGCAACGAGGCTGCATAAACCAGCGGATTCTCCATATCTAAAATCCTGTCGAACACATGCACTCTCACTCTCACCAACTTGTTCACACCCACACCCTCAACCATATGCTCACACTTGTCACCATTGACAATCCTGAGACTATCCGGCCACACAATTTTTACACTGACAACTTCTCCGACTTCTCACGGCACTTTTACACTCTCTTTCGCAATTAATGGCACCCCCTTCCATATTTTACTGGTCACCTCACCATTTCTACCCAAGTACAATTCTCCATGTACATTCCCTTCATATGCAACTCAACTATATTCACGCTCGGATGGACCAACATCCCACACTACCTCAAGAACCCATACCCTAACATCATATCATACATATCACTCACTCCCTCGATCACATAAAAGTCACCTTCCTCCACCACTACCCCTCTGATTTCCATATTTCCACACACCACTCCCACCACAGGCATACCTAAATTTCCTATTCCTTGTACCTCCCCTTTACACTCCCCAATTTCACACTCACTCCGCAACTTGTCACATCCATTCTTAATAGAACATCGACACTGCACCCGGTATCAATTAAAGCAACCAAACACACCCCTTAGCCCTCACATTTACACATACTTTCATGAGCTCTATCCCCAAACCCTTTTTCATGTAACAATCCTTCACGCACATGCATCACTCATACTGCCCGCATACCAGAGGACCCACCCAACTGAATTCCCTTTTCACTTAGTTCCCCGAATTCCCGGCCTGACTCATCCTCTTTCGCCTACAAACACTCACCACATGACCTTCCATTCCACTGTGAGGACCAGAGAGTAAGACAGGTAGCTGGGTACTGATAATTTATTACAGATGAACTGGGTTGACATAGACAGGTGCGGATGGATAAGTAGTACAGACTCAAACCGAGAGCAGAAATGACTCTGAGACAGTAGATTTGTGTTTTCTTAAAGACATACATTTAAAGATAATAAGGCGTACATATAATGAATTTACATGTGTTATACATCAGCGGAAAGGCCGTGGAATGCTCTATAGAATGATAAAAAGGAACAACGCGACTTGATGATTGGATACAATAAAAATAGGGAAAAATGTTGTCCTTACAAATACTGCCCCCCCCCCCCCCCCCCCAAGACCCTTGTGACACTTGTTGTGGGGCGTCATCAAGTGTTGAGTCCTTCGGTGTTGCTGGCTGACAAGATGCCGCCCCTGGCGGTTGCCTGGGGGGCTCTACTGTCGGCTGGGGCGACCAAGACTGCGGAGAGAGCTACATTGTGTGGCGGCATGGGACGGGCCGTGGGGACCCCCAGGTGCAGCAGTGGCGTAGGTTGGGCTGAGGAAGTCCCCAGCATGGCAACGGCGTCCCACCAATGCCATCTTGAACTGACAAGGCCTGTGCGATCACTCAAAACAGAGCGATGAATCATCACTAGTCGTCCTATCCTGGCCATAAGTTACCATTCCCAGTTCTGTATTTTTGGTGTTATTTATTACTTTCTATCTAGAGTATCTAATTGCTATGTTAGATAACTATATTTCAGTGTTTATTTAAACAACATCATAATCCTCTAAACCTGGTTAATATGATTAAATATGCTGCATAATGGTGGAAAATCAGCGCAGAAGTTATGATGAGAAACAACAGTTTATTAACACAAATGATTATAAAATACATTATCAGTCATTGCTGATGACTTTAAATGAAAACTCACTACTTGCAACTTTCAGATTTTGTAAACTGTTCAACCATTTATTTTTAATTTGCATTGCTGTGGGTACTTTTTCTGAGGCCATCTAATGAGACATTACTAGTTGGCAACCTCCGCTCTCTATGACCTTTCTAATGTTATACTTAAATCGGGCGAAGAAGGTTTCCAGACACACGTGTAAAGTCATTTATCTCTGGTGGACCATAATGAATGTAAAGCATCCACATAAAGGGTACTCGCTTCACAAGAAAATATGGCAACTCCACTAACATATAACTGTAAATGTACGAGAAGTATATTTTCCTACAGAAATTCCATTCCTGGTTAGATCTCTGGAATAATATGACTAAAACTGGTGGAAAGTTGAGTAGGGAAACATTCACAACTAATGCAATGATAGAAATAACAAAATACTGTGTAGAAAAATTAAAAATGAAATATGTCTTACCAGGAAAATTTCAAGCCGATCAACTTGAAAATAGATTTGGTAAATATCGTCGACTTGCTGGCTGCAATTACAACATTTCCTTACGACAAGTGTTTGAGTGTAAAAAAAAACTGAGGTTAATCGTCTGTTCTTAGAATAACTTTTTAATAAATAAAAAACATCGAACTGAAGATTTTCGAAGAAACGAACTGGAGGGCATGAATAATCAGGAGTCCGGAAATATCGATTTTTTTTATATTGATGTCAGTCAAGATGATATTGATAAATGTATGGATCTTTTCCCGGTTATAACATACCTTGCCGGCTATTGTGTGTATGCTGTTGTGAAAAAACTTAAGTGTAGCTCCTGTAAAGACTTACTTACTTGCCAAGAAACAAAAGATAGCTTACCAGACAATAACAAGTTACATTCAGGGTATAATCAGAGGAAGGCTTCTTTATCCACATGAATCTGTGGTAAACGTAATTCTGTTTAACTATAAAACCATTGATAAACTGTCACAGTATCCTGATTTTATACAATTGATGTATCAAAGGAATTTGGCCACGACATTTTCACTCACTGTCCTTTCTGATAATGATGCCATCTTACCTCTAAATGATTGTGATGCTGGGCATAGCATAGAAAAAATTCAAAAAATGTTGATATTTGCTTCCTCCAATGCCCTACTAAACAATTATTGTAAGAAAAGTAATGAAAACATTCAAAATTGCAAAAATTTAACAAAAAAGAGAAAGCTGAATACATTGAAGAAATAAGATTCTGAGGAACAATTGCTGTAAATTATAGAGAATATTTATTTTGTATATAGCTGTTATACCTTTTCCTAAAGAGAGAGGCATCTTTTGTCACCATTTTTGTGCTCTTGTCCTCCTTTCTATGTAAAATAATGTATTATATACTCATTTCTGTGAATAAACTTTTTTGTTCTCATTACTGTTTCTGCACTGATTTCCCTTTATATTTAATCATAATAACCAGGTCCAGAGGATACTGATAATGCAAAAGACTGTAAAACATAATTAACTTACACAAAAATTATACATTCTGCAAATAACTGATAAATGCCACCAAAAATACAAAGTTGTGAATGGAAACGCACGGCGAGACTAGGACGACTGGTGATGACTCATGCTTGAATCTCTCAGGCCTTGTCAGTTCAAGAGGGCATTGGTCCCACAGGCAGAGCAGAACCAAAGGTGAGCATCAGCATCAGCAGGTCAAGGAAACCCACAGATTTGTGTTTTCTTAAAGACATACATTTAAAGTTAATAAGGTGTACAAATAATGAAATCACATGTGTTATACATCAGCGGAAAAGCCACGGAATGCTCTATAGAATGGTAAAAAGGAACAACGTGACTAGGTGATTGGATACAATAAAAATAGGGAAAAGCGTTGTCCTTACACCACATTCAACACACTTTGCATGCGACTCCTTACACATCCTAGCATAATGCCCACTCTTTCCACAATTACTGCAAACCTCATGCACATGGGTACCCCGAATCCACTCGCTATATGCCCTATCTGCCCATACCTGTAACATTTAATACTCCTATCTTTCTTACACACACACTAAGTGGCCCATTTGCCCACACCCGAAGCATGCTCCTAACACCCACCGACACTCATTCTTCTTGTATCCTGGCTTACCACATCTATAACACTGCTGCTCTCGCTCACAACTAACTGACCCTATTCTTCTGACACTCGCACTCCTATCTCTTTTCAGGCTAACTACACTCACGTTACTTGCTCTAATGCTACTATCAACCATTCGCCTTGACACTTCTAAAATTGCCTCCCTATAGCTCTTAAACTCTGGGATAACCTCATCTACTTCAGTCCTAACACTAACACTTCTACTCTCTTTCATACACCTATCTAACTCATAACCCTCTATTATTTCTAAAATGTCGTTCCACATCAACCTTTCATTCTTCAATCTCACTTTCTCCTTACGTTTTAGATTCATAAACTCGTATATGCTTTCTTGTACAGTCGCCAACAACTTTTGCACTAACTCCTTACACTCATTTATCCCTTCGTCCCCAAACTTTTTCCTAGCTAATGTTTCCAACCTTCACACATACATTGACAACGACTCACCAAAATTCATTCTTGCCTCTTGAAAATCATGCTTTCTCCTATATCTAACGCTGCTCTTTATCCTCTTTGCCTGTTCCACAATCATGGCTTTCACACTCTCATTCAGCACATTCCCTACACTCATTATTACCCCATGTATATTAAATAAAAATCCTATCAAAAAGCTACCTGACTCTCTTGCCCAAACTCTCTTGTTATCTCCATACTTAGCCACATGTTACTTCTCATATTCCTTAAAAAAAAGTCCCCACGTCCCCCACTACCATATTCCTCGTATTGTGCACATCAGGTACCTCTCTCATATACGCAGCCTTTCGTACTTCCTGCTCACTCTCACTTTCGCTACTTGGAAGTAGCAAACCCATTCTGATCCCTCTTAACCTCGTCCGAATACAGCGAATCAACTTCCATACTAACATCCATGCTCTTGATTACACTTCTTACCCTTCTTCTTTCTACCTACCTGTTTCCACTCACCGCTATCTAAATCCCTCTCAGCCCTTTCCCCAACATATTCAGTCCCAGTCTCATCCTTTCCATCATCCTTACTAGCTTTCTTTTCCTTAGTCTTCTTCTCTTCCTCAGGCCCCTTCTTATTCTTGTCCTCAGGTTTATCTTTATCCTGTGTCTTCCCCTTCTTTCCCTTACTTATCACAACCAAATTACCTTCATCACTCGTACTCTCATCCACTTGTTCTTTCACTTTCTTAATTGCTCCTGGCCCATCACAAGGCCCAGTAGGCTTACCTCCTACTGCTCCCTCTCCCAAGAATCCCTTCATCATCTCCTGCACTGCATTTATCATTACTCCGAATTTTTTGTCCATTTTCTCAACCATTCTCTCTTCTGCTCCTTTCACCTCTTCTTTCATTTCCACTTTTGCATTCCTTAGCATTCCTCTCATTTCCTCCAACTCGCTCTTCAGCTCCTCACACTCTACCCTTAACCTCTCATTCTCCACTTCCAATCTTTCCTTAGCTTCCCTTGCCAACCCCAACCACTCCTTCTTCAACCCTTCCATCCTCACTTTCTCCACCAATCACACAACTCACTATCCCAATCGCCCTGCAGCTGCCGCACCAGCAGTCCCTGTTTGGGCGCCAAAAATTTAATGTGGCTGGATCACAAGCTAAAAATCAAGCGGGCAAGACCTCTCCCCCCCCCCCCCCCCAGCATAAATTTAACTAATTCGGCTGCTAAACTCACCCTCAGCCGCACTTTCCTCTTCACACTACAGGAAAACTGCAGGACAATTGACTTACCCACACACAGAACAAAAAACACAAACACATGTACTCACCTCAACTCCAGATACTCAGGGCTATGCTGTGCTGTCCGCTGGACGAGGTCGCTGAGACACCAACAACCGCCGTAAACCAACACACAACCAACAACAAAGAACTATAACCACACAACTTAACAACAACACAACAACCAAGAACCACAACCAAACAACAACACGATAAACAATCAAGGACCACAACAACACGACAAGCAATCAAGGACCACAACCCCACAGCTCAACAACACAACAACTCAGCAACACAACACCCAAGGATCACAACTCAACAACACAACACCCAAGGACCACAACCCCACAATTCAACAATACAACAACAACACAACACCCAAAGACCACAACCCCACAACTCAACAACCCGGATGCTGGACGGAGCGTACAGCTTCTTGACTCAACTTTTGAGGTGACCTGTCGTCTAGTGTATAGTGATGTGTGTGTGTGGACCTAGAAAGGGCAATTGCCCTGATTCTTTGACTTTTGTTGTAATTTGTTTAATTTGAGTGCCATTGAGTTACAATTCCCGGTGAGAGATTAATTTCATTTGTCACTTATGTTATTACTCTTTGATATGTTCAACTTTTACTTATTAAATTAATTTTCACTATAGATCTATCAAATGCGTTTCAATATCCCTCCATTTTATTTCATTTTTCCTGTTTCAGTTTTGTGGATGGTAAATATAGATTGATCTGATAAACTTTTATTGTGTTCATACTTTAAAGTTGCGCAAGTAACTAACTTGTAAACACGAGAGAGAGAGAGAGAGAGAGAGAGAGAGAGAGAGAGAGAGAGAGAGAGAGAGAGAGAGAGAGAGAGATACCTCTCGTATCTCATCGCGACTTATGATCTGAGTTCAAGTCTACAGGGACTGCTCAGTGAGTGACAGTACTTAATTGTGGTACTATTAATTTTCATTAATGATATTGGAGTGTTATCCTCGTTAACAATGAACCGGGTTGAGAGATATCTCCCCGTAATTTAGAAACCGCAAAGGGAGCTTTGTGGTGTTGTTACGTAAGGCTTTTAGCGGTTTTTGACCAAACAACAACGTTAAGCATACAGTCCACTAAGTCCATCTTTTTCGCCGCAGTCGTTATCGAGTAGATGTGGTTCTTTCACCCTTATTATGGAATGCAGCAGAGACGTACAAATTTCTACAAAATACATAAGCATGCAAATATATTTGGTCCTCACGTGAATATACAAATACAGTACCATAGTTCCTGTCTATCGATTAACTGACAGACGGCAATCCACAATGAAAAAGTAATCAATATATTTTTTTTTGAGACAGATACTAATATCTCTATGGTAAGAGATAAATAACATGGACACGACTATACATACGAAAAACATAAGAAAAAATTGCTGTTAGAGAAATTTCTCACACCACTTTTTTTTTATTTTTAGGAAATCATTGTATATGAATTCATATTGCAAAACCTACGTATATCATGCAGTCTGGGATACTACTAAACCAAACTAATCTATTTGCAAACTTATTTAGGGAGCTGTTACAAAGCAAAACTACATTACTACTAATACTTCCTTTCTGGTCGTATTATGCTCTAAGATCTGAAATAGGACACAGTGAAGTGGAAAGAAGACATGGAAAATAAAGTGACCGTAAATATATATAAAAAGTGGAAAAGTGAAATAAAAGATGAAGAAATTTACGACCACACTTTTGGTTCAACACTTCTCTTTGGAGCCAGAACCAACTCATTGCACCTAAATATAACAGAGACGCCAGAATGGGAACACATGTTGTCCTTTTTGCGTTAATACAGAAAAGGATATTTTTCATTTTCTTTTATATTGTTATGCTTACAGAGAAGAACGTATTAGATCAATTGGCTTTCAACAACCTTGTGAAAATAATGAAAATTATATTGTTGGAAAATTCCTATTTAAAAACGGACATAATGAAATAAGAAAAGAGACCTTAAATAAGATGTGGAAAAAATAGAAAAAAAGAATTAGAGCTTAACAATTAAAAATAACTCTTACGATTAAGAGGCGCCGTTGTAAAGGTATCGTCTCGAACCATAACTAACCAAAGAACCTCTTCCTGCCCCTCAAGAGATATGAAGAAAAAAGGCAGCAAGGCTCCTGGAATTATGAGATAACCATGGATCAGTATGAAAACTGAGAAAAATCCTGGATAATGCAAGTAAAAGAGTACATGAAACAAACTAAACATAGTAAGTAAAACTGAAGCAGTTAAGGATAAATAGTTAAAAGAAATAATAAACAACTGGGACAGAAAAACATGGCAGGAAGAAATGAATGAAAAGCCAACTTTAAAAATCTACAGAAAATATAAAGAAAACATATAAGAGAAGAAATTCGGTAGCTATGACAACACTGAAAAAACAATGCTGATCAGTAGGGCCAGATTAGGTACACTATGATTGAATTGTAGAAATATAGACTAAAAGGAGAAGATGCAAAATGTTTGTGCTGTGAGGAAAAAAATTAAAATTTAGAACATTTCTTACTTTACTGTCCAGCATACAATGAGATTATAAATAGATATTGTTTTGTGCAGCAACCATATCAGGAAAATAAAGAGGAATTGATAGCTGATATACTCCTATTTGTAGATCTACTGAGGGAGGAATTGGAAAATAGGAAAGAATTTCTAAAAGAATTGTGGTATTACACAGAGAATGAACTCAAACGAACACAAAATATTAATAAAAACAAGCAAGGGAGCCGTTTCAAAGGCACATCCTACGTACTACTACTACTACTCCCTTTAGTTTCTGATGAACTTCAGTCATATCAGTGACCAATCTATTTTCGTCCTAGTTATTACCATTACTACCTAAATAGGACGATTCTCACCCCGGAAATTCACGGTCACACCGATTAGCTGTTGAAATGAGTTTGGAAATACGGGCAAAGGTAATAATGGAGTATTAAGGATTGTCTGGTACCTAAAGCCGATTGTCTTTGCTGGCTTAGATTTTAGTAATTGGGACGTTGCCTACTAGAGCTATAGTCCTAGCTACCCACTAGGCCTTGTATGATTTTGACCTAGGTATTTGATCATTCATTTCTGGGGCAGAATGGAGAGTGACAGGTCATGACTTTACTTGTGGGGGGGAATTGGGTAACCAAGGTAGATGTGATTCATCCCCGGACTGCTCCGGGTATGACATCCAAGGTTAGGTTAGTTTAAGGTTAAATCTGGTTAGGGTAAAAAACCGCATGGTACAGGGGTGGACCATGTACGATCAATGTGTACAACCCCAAGAAAAGTACATTATAACGTGTCCTGACACCGGAGTAGAGGTCTTTAGCTCCGTTTCTCACCAACAAGAAGTCGCGTCTGATGCCCATCTCCGATGTCAGGCCTCTGTTTTCGCACTATAAGAAATTATGGGGCCGAATTTGCAATGACCAGAAAGTCGTTAAAAGAGGAAAGTTGGCATTGAGGGGCATATGTTTTGATTGAGAAAAATACAATTTATTCAATAGCTAGCTTGTAAAAAAATACTTGATTACAAAAAACTTGATTGACAACTAAGCAGCATGTCTACTATGGGTTTCAGAGACAGTGCAGGCACGTTTTTGGGCAATACCTATTTCTGTAACGAACACTCGTATCAGAACGAGATTTTGCTATAGTGCATTACACCCAGTGCCGTAATTTATAAGGGTATTGTGAATCACTAATCGTAAAGAATAACGACACTTGTCCTTGTACCAAGAGACAAAAACTCCATTATGCAGAAATGGATACGAACACACGTATAAAGCTCCATCTAACCTACCCCCCCCCCCCCCTCCTCCACCGCCACCCTTTCCTTCTTTGTTCCTCCGCCTTCCTTTCTCTCTCTCTCTCTGTTGCCATTCGGTATGTGTTGACCCTCCAAACTGGGTATAAGACTACACACAAAACATTGAAATTGGTGAAATTAGGCTATGTATTGGAAGTACTATATATACATAAATATTAAAGCAATTTTATCCAGAACTGCAAATAGGCAGGGTCAACTGTATTTTGTACTTTTTTATTTATTTATTTTATTTGCAACGAAAAAAAAGTCGATGCTTTTGTGAAGAGTGCAGGCACCCTCATGTGGTTTTATATGGCTCCAATTTTGAAGTAAAACTTATGTAAAGTTAGGTGTTAGAAACAAAGAATGTATTTTTTTGGGAAACGTACTTCACTAAGAATTTATATTCACTGGTTATTTTTCTTTAAGAGAATTAAGAGGTATTCTTAGTTAAGGGTTAAATGCATTTTATATGGTATGAGTTTTATGCTGTAACATGCATAGTCTTTTAATATTTAATTAGAACATGTAAGTGTAATTTTGACTGATTTAAATAAGGCAAAATGCCTTTATAAGATAGACAATTGTTCCGATACGTAATACAAACCCTCGGTCCTTTAACAATAGGAAGTAGCTAGCGGCAGCTGGAACGGTCGTAAGCTTCGAACAAGGGGAGAACGGTAGTTAATGCTTGTCCGATCGTCGCGCGCCGCGCGGACTGGGAGGTGGTAAACAAATCACTTTGCTTTCGGCCGTGTGTGGGAAGGACGTTGTCGCCATCGCTCTGCCCGCTTTGTCGTTTGCTTCAACTTTGAGTATTTGTTTCTCTTTCTTTGTATATCAGGAGTGATTGTAAGTACTTTTCTCAATTCTATTATTCTTGCAATGAGTGAATTGGAAGAAATGGAAATATCACCGCGCCCTCCAGTCGCCCGTAGAGTGTGTCCCGGGCTGGAGGGGCGTAAATGTGGAGGGTTCAGGTCAGTCGTTGAGGTGGACCCCCACGAGGTTTGTACTCGTCGGGGGCGAGAGTGCTCCCGCAACGAACCATGTGTGGTTTGTATGAATTGGTCCGAGGCGCGCAGTGGGTGCTGTACGAGGGCAGGAAGAGACTTAGGCCGGCCAAGAAGTCATCGGAAAGTCCAGTGACTCCTTTGGTGACGGACACTTCGTCCTCTTTCCTGCCTCCCGGCCAGCCCCCACGTTTCGCGCCTTCCCCTGCGGGGGGGGTAGCGGAGTCCTTTTCCTCTCTCGATCCGTCGAGTGTGGAGGAGGGCGCCCGCTACCCGGACGTACAGCTGTACCTCGGGATCTTCCGTCCGCTTTGGGGGGGGTGTTTTCGTTTCGCCCCCCAGGCGCGGGGAAGCCCCTCCAATTAACCGACTGTTGCTTCCGCAGGTGTGCCATCAGCGAAGGACGACTTGGGACAGGTGTGGGAGTCGCTGGGACTGCAGGGAGTGCCCAGCATCCAGGGGTTGCTTCAGCGGTTGGCGGGGTCGGCGGTGGTCACTCATGGTGCGGTGACCACCACTACTACCACATTAACGACACCAGCGTATGAGATGCCACCACATCTGGTATATACGCCCCATATAATGTCGGTGACACCCACGGTGGCAGTACAAAAAACCCATTGCCGCCGTTCCAAAGAGGACGATGCCACCACCACCTGGATTTTTTCCTTTGCCGCCACCCCGGACTTCCGCTGCCCTAAGAGTACCCCCTGGCACCTGCCGCCAGTGCCACGGATGACGGTTGACTGTCGACAGGGACGCCTGGCTCTCCCGTGGTACCTGCCGTGCCTGCCGTACCTGTTGCCGTTCCAGCTACTCTTTCCTTTTTCAGATAGGCCTGCACATTCCATTTCAGATGTTCCTGCCGTTCCTGCTGTTCCCGGACCTGTTCCTGTTGTTCCTGCTGCTGGTGTTGCTGTAACCTTCTCAGGTCTTTCCGGACAGGTGCAGTCGGGCCCTGTTGCTTCGGCAACTGCCCCGGCTCCTCCTGGATGGAAGACCTGACGTCTGTCCTGCGGAGCCTGGCGAAGAAGAAGAGGAAGAGGAAGAAGGTGTCGTCGTCGTCTTCATCGTCTTCTTCGTCGTCTGCTGCCTCTCCTTCCCCTTCGACTTCTAAGGCTAAACAGCCGAAGAAGAAGAAGGCTGCCTCCTCCCCCCCCTAAGAAAGACTCCTTCGGGATCTTCTAAGGGCCCGGCTCGCTCAGGCGAGTTGGGGAGCTCTTCTGCTGGTCCTCCTGTTCCTTCGGGTACAGGGCCCGTCGCTTCTTCTGCAAAGAAGAAGTCGACGGGGACCAGAGGTGCATCAGCCTCGGCTGGTGCGTCCTCACCTGGTGCTAGCGGTTCTGCCGCTAAACCAGGTTCCGTCTCGGCCGCTTCTCGTTCGCGAGAAGCACCGAGTGGACGCTCTTCCAAAGAGGACCGTCCAGCCAAAGTTTTGACGTCCGAGCTCGCTCGCCGTCAAGACAGCGGCGCGGAGCAGAAGACTGGCGAGAGTCGTGCACACGACTCTCGCCAGGCCAGTGGACGCTCTCGCAGCGACCAACTGGCTGCTCGGGCTGAGTGACGGTCGCTGACCGGCCACGGGTTGAGGCGAGGAAGGAGTCCCCACGGCCGCCGGTTACAGCCACGGCTGGTACCAGCGGTTGACGCGCCGAGAGGACGCTGGCCGGTCTCGACGCGAAAGGGAGCCTAGCAGGTCACCCGTCCGCCGCTCCCGATGGGACCGGGCGGAGACGGTGACCAGCGGCAGCTCGCCTGACGCTAGAGATCGGTCTCGACGTTCTCAGCCGAGCCAATCGCCCCAGGCGAGCGGCGACGCTAGGCCTACTGCTCGACCGTCACCGCGGGTTTGACGATCAGCAGCAGCCCTCCACGCACGCTGGTCTGCCAGCGAGCGAGGGGGGAGCGTCAGGTCTGTCTCTCCCTGTACCTTCAACCTCCTCGGGCTATACCGGGAGGAGCGAGGTACCAAGGAGCGATCACGAGAGGTGCGCCGCTCGTGACCGGCTATGACGCCGTTACGGCTCAGGCACGGTCTTAGGACCGACCAGGACGTACGCGCAAGTAGTTGGAGGCGACCGTCAGGGGTCTGTCGCTGTTCCTCCTTCTGAAGGAGGAGTATCGAGGGATATGCTCTTGCTGGAGGGACTGGACGGTCCTACTCACAAGACGCTGTGACGCCCGAGATACAGAGGAAACTTCGCAGAGGTCATTAAGCTGATGCGTCTGCATAATGACCTCGCGGAAGGATCGCCGCTACCACCAGCAGAGCCCACGTCCCGGCTCGAGTCATTTTGGGGTCCCAAGAGGAGCCCAAAATGACGATGGGGTTGCCACGATCAGAGCTTGCGGACTCAGTCCTGGATCAGGTGGAGAATCTCGTCTCAGGACGGGAGGACTCGCTAAAATCCGGACGGCCTCTAAGCTGCTTCCTCCTCCTCTACAGCGGCAGAGGCGATTCTACGTGCCATCGGAAGACCCGATACTGCCGAAACAGGTTGAACCCGGAGTTTAGCGAGGCTGACTCCAGGTGTGTCCCTGCAGCAGCTCCTGTCGGAGAACCTATGGTTCTCGCAGCAGGAGGCACTTGCCCTGCGGGAATCTACCGCTATGGCAGCATTCCAGGCAGTTTCCTGTTGGAATTTGTGGTCCCTCACAATATCCAAAGTAGCGGCCGGCTCCGGGGGAGTTCTTGCTTCTCGAAGACGACGCTTCTTTTAGGAGACTGTGCCAGTCTGGAGGAAGAGCAATCTCTTACCTCGCCCATCAGACTGCTAACCTGTGGGCCAACTTGGTTCTTCGACGTAGGGACGCAGTCCTTACCGAGTGACCAAGGGGGTGGGGCTGGGCGTTGAGGCGGCCACTCGGGCTACGAAATGGAACCTCTTAGGAGTTTCCCCAGCTCTCTTTCCTGGAGAGATGGTGACGCTGCGGTGGAACGGCGGCGCACTGACGAGAGTCCTGACCGCTTAGTCCCCCACCAGGCAGTCTCGAGGTTTCTGGCAATCTCGAGTAAACTGCGGGCCAAACCAAAGAGCTTGGCTAGCGCTTCCCACGGCGGCGAAGACGGTTTGCACCGTCCAAACCCCGTGTGAAGACTCCAGTGTTTCGACTTCTGCGAGAGGAGGCCAGCAACCAGCCCTCCTCCCAGCCCTCCTTTCCCCGAGGAGGTGCTGGAAAGAAGTCGAAACGAGGAGGGTAAACGCTAGGGACGGCGTTCCCCCTCACCTGCTGCCGGAAGTGGGGGGTGCCATGGCGAGCCATTGGGCGACTTGGCAGCGCTACGGCCGCCGAGAACTGGATAGTAGACGTCCTTCGGGAGGATATCTACTACCCTTCGAGTCTCGGCCCCCCTCATCTCCAAACCGTCCATCTACAGACCTATGTCCGCCGGGGATCAGCAAAGGACAACGCTCTTCGACAGGAGATCAAGACCATGCTGGTGAAAACGAGCTGTAAGAAATCGTGGAGGACCAGTCACCGGGCTTTTACAGCCGCCTCTTCCTAGTGGAGAAGGCATCGGGGAGCTGGCGCCCGGTGATAGACCTCTCTCCCCTGAACCGCTTCGTTCGCACGACGCGGTTCACGATGGAGTCGGCACGCTCAGTGCTCGACTCGATCAGGGGGAACGATTTCATGCTTTCAGTGGACCTGAAGGACGCGTATTTTCAAAATACCCATCCATCAGTCCTCCAGAAAGTACCTCCGCTTCATCTTCGACGGGACGGTGTACCAATTCAGGGCACTTTGTTTCGGTCTCTCAACCGCCCCACAGGTGTTCACGCGAGTGTTCACTCTGGTGTCGGCTTGGGCCCATTCGAACGGGATACGTCTTCTGAGGTATCTCGACGATTGGCTGGTCCTGGCGAGCTCCCGCTCGCAAGTTGCTACAGGACAGAGATCGACTCCTCAAGTTTTGTCGCGATCTGGGGATCGTGATAAACTACGAGAAGTCCGATCTCGAACCCAAGCAGAAGATGAAGTACCTGGGTATGCTGATAGATACGGTAGCAGGGCAAAGTCTTTCCCGCAGACTTGCGTATCAGCAAATTCAGGGATAGGCAGCCGGCCGGTTCCTGTCGCGGCAGGAACAGGCAGCACAGCAATGGCAAGTCGTGATCGGCCATCTGTCGTCACTCGAGAAGTTAGTCCCCTCACGGGCGTCTTCACCTACGGTCTCTCCAGTGGAGGCTAAGGGAGAGTTGGTCCCAGGCCAGGGATCCTCCTTACTTTCCCGTGGCTATCACGGACAAGGTGAGGCAGGACCTAGCCTGGTGGCTCGACGACAAGAACCTCTTAAGAGGAGTGCCTATACGCACTACCCCCCGGAGATGCTTCTGTTCTCAGAACGCATCGACCGAGGGATGGGGTGCACCTGGAGGAGTTGCTGACTGCAGGTGTGTGGGACCATCACGAAAAGCACCTTCACATCAATGTCCTTGAACTCAAGGCGGCGTTCAACGCTCTCCAACGAGTTTCGGGCCCGGACCGCTTGGTGGGACACTCAGTGGTGTTGATGTGCGGACAACACCACAGTAGTGGCATATGTCAACAAGCAGGGGGGCTAGTGTCTCTTCCGCTCCATCAGTTGACAGTGCAGGTGCACGAGTGGGCCACGGCTCACTCGATAGAGCTGTCAGCAACGCTACATTCCAGGCAAGAGGAATGTAGTAGCAGACAGCTCAGCCGTCGGGATCAGGTGATAAGGACCGAATGGTCTCTACACCAAGATGTGGCGGAAAGGCTCTTCAACCTGTGGGGGCGACCGGTCGTAGACCTGTTCGCCACCCGGCACAACAGAAAACTTGCAGGTTTTCTTCTTTCAGCTGTGCCGGACCCATGGGCAGCTGCAGAGGACGCTCTCCAAAACACCCCTGGGACAACCTCTTCGCTTACGCCTTTCCTCCCTTCTGTCTGATTCGGAAAGTGATCAGTCGAGCGCTGGTCACTCCCAATCTCAGAATGATCCTGGTGGCTCCCAAACGACCTCAAGCCGTTTGGTATCCGGACCTGCTGGCTCTTCTTGCGGACGCACCGAGAGAAACTACCCACCTGGCACAACCTCCTAGCCCAGCCACACGTAGAACGGTACCACCACGCAGTCCAGTCCCTTCAACTTCACGGCTGGCTGTTATCCACCATCTCTTGCGAACGAGAGGACTTTTCTCGTAGCGCAGCAACAGAGATGGCTGGACAACGTCAGACAGTCCTCTGCAGCTGTGTACCAGGGGGAAAGTGGGCCGATCTTCTGTGGTTGGTGTCGTAGACAGGGTCTGTCTCCTCTCAGAGCCACTCTTCAGCAGGTAGCGGATTTCCTCGTGTTTCTTCGCCGAGAGAAGCTCCTCTCAGTACCCACAGTTAAGGGATATAGAGCCGCCCTGGCTTCTCGTCCTAAAAACTGAGGGGACTGGACATCTCGAATTCGTTCGAGATATCCTTGCTAATGAGGAGCTTCGAAAGGTCTTGCCCACCCAGGGAACTCAGGCCCCTGCGTGGGATGTGACTCTCGTACTTAGGAGTTTGACTCGAAGACCCTTCGAGCCACTCCGAGAGTCGTCAGACAGGGATCTGACCCTCAAGACCCTCTTCTTGCTGGCCCTGGCATCGGCGAAGAGAGTAGGGGAACTACATGGCCTTTCTTATGATGTTAAACATACCAGAGGCTGGGGATCTGTGACGCTCGATTTCGTCCCGAACTTCGTAGCTAAGACTCAGAATCCGTCGATCCCTGACGACAGGTTCGAGTCTTTCACGATCCCCTCCCTCCTGGACTTCACCGATAACGATGCGGATGAGATGTCTGCTTTGTCCTGTGAGGGCGCTACGGCGCTATCTGAAGAGAACTCGACATCTCAGGCCTGAGTGTCGACGCCATCTTCGTTAGCACTGGGGTTACCAAGAAAGAAGTCTCCAAGAACACGCTTTCTTTCTGGCTGCGTGAGGTGATCAGGAGAGCGTACGAAGCTGATGGTAGCGACGACATCCGTACGCTCCGTCCGAGAGCCCACGAAGTCAGAGGTATCGGACCCTCCTTAGCGTTCCGTAAGAACCTTCTCCGTGGCGCAGGTCCTGAAGGCAGGTGTCTGGGCCAACCCAGACCACCTTCACGTCCTTCTACCTTCGGGATATTGCCCACAAGTCCTTGGATACTTTTTGTTTTCCTTGGGACCTGTGGTGGGCTGCTCAACACGTTGTGTAAGCTTACCAGCACCCGAGCAGGCAGAACAGCATCGATTCCTGGTATGACTGGGAGAATGAATGCGTGAATGAGAGAGTGACTGGCTTCTCTTCACCATCTTTTTCTACCTCTACCTGTGGGCAGAGGGATACGGTCGTTACCTTGCTGGAAAGGAGTCAGATGCAGGTAAAGCTATTCAACAGAGCTCCATCCTATCTCTTTAACTAGAGATAGGAGTAAATATCCACCACTTTCTCCAACAAGGGGGAGAAGTGGATGCCAACATGAGACAAACCCATTACTTTACATTTGCTCATGTAAAGGAAAAAGTTCTTACAATGCTGGTACGAAGATATACGCTTTGCCTCTCTCTTAGTACTCGGCCCAGAGGTCTGACCATTGATCCTGCGGTGCACACCCCGATCAATCGGACAGAGGCTGGATCCCTCCCTCGCTCTTACGACCAGGGAGGCATTCCAGGGATGGACGAACACCAGTCTGTTCATCAAAAAGACTCAGATTCCTCCCACCAAGAAGTGAGTCTTCCTATTGTTAAAGGACCGAGGGTTTGTATTACATATCGGAACAAATGACAATTTGTCGAAAATTGCATTTTTCCTAACTATACAAACCTGAGGTCCTTTAACATAAAGTCCCTCCTCATGCCACCCCTCACTCTGCGTATTTTGCATGGGCCAAAAGCAAAAGTGATTTGTTTACCTGCCGCGCGACGATCGGACAAGCAGTTAACTACCGTTCTCCCCTTGTTCGAAGCTTACGGACGTTCCAGCTGCCGCTAGCTACTCTATTGTTAAAGGACCTCAGGTTTGTATAGTTAGGAAAAATGCAATTTTCGACAAATTGTCATTTTTAGTTATTTCTAAAGTTTATTTGCAGGTGCTGTCATGCTTCAAACAGCTTCACCGAGCACGTGCCATTGCATTCCAAGGAGATGAAGCAGCATTGGCTGGTAATGTCAGCATTGTAGTACTCTACATTGAATATTGACCCTTAATATTACTATTCCATTGTTTTTATTGAGAGAATTATTCTTTATACAGTGCATAGGCATTCTTACTTAAATTACATTGGTTTGTGAAATACATTTTTGTTCCTATGTAATACAAACCCTCGGTCTTTTACATAATGAATGACTTTCAGCGTAGGCTGGAATTCGGTCGCAATAGAATAACAAGGTAGTTAAGCAGTAACTGCTTGTCCAACCGGACGTAAACATTCCATTTTGCTTTTGGCTGCCTCCTTCACTTTTTTTGTTTTTTTGTTTTTGAGTGTTTGTGTTTTGTTGTTTGCTTTAATTTTAATATGCAAACCCAAAACTTGGATAAACCGTGTCACCCCCCATTTGCGCAACAAGTTTGCCCTGGAGTGGGGAGCAGAAAAAGTGGAGGTTTCCGCTCAAAAATGGATGTGGATCCTCACGTCCTCTGCACTAAGTGCCGAGGGCATGAGTGTGCTAGAGACAATCCTCGTGATACTTGTATGTATCTCTTGGTCGGCAGAGCAGTGGGTGAGATATGAGGGAAGGAAGCAATCACGGGGGAAGTCATCCAATGCTTCGTCGGAGGGCTACACACAACCCCGTCGACTCCGTTGGTGCCTAACTCATTGTCTTCCTTTCTCCCTCTGCGTAAGCTTCCCCATCTAGCTCTTTCCCCTTCGGGGGAAATATCTCCTTCCGCTTCTTCACTTGATTCGTCAAGTGTAGGAGAAGAAGGCATGCCGACCCGGAGCTGTATTTGGGAAGTTCTGCTCACTCTGGGGGAGTTCCTTCTCCTTCGGGGCGAACAGAAGTTCTCCTTACTAACCCGACTTTTGCTCCCTCAGGTGTCTGACTCTATGATCAGGGATCTGCAGCAGGCTTGGGTGAAGCTGGGGTTGCCTAGCGCTCCCTCGCTCCAGGGGCTGATGGATCATATTTCGTCAGCCCCTGTGACTCATGGGGTAGAGTCAATGACTACTGCAACTATTTTGATGCCTGTGTATGTGGCACTACTCCACCTGGTGTACACCCAGCACGTAACTTCAGTTACACCTGGTGCGGTCGTATCGTTGGTGCCGCATACTTCGAGGGTGGAATCTTTTCCTCCTCCTCCTCCTCCAGGCTCTGCAGTCTTCTCTCCCCCAACTGGGTATGATCATTCAAAGATATCCACACTTGATCTTCTGCCTCTCTCCGTCCCCATGCCTGCTGCCCCTGTTCCTGACCGTGCGAGTGCTGCTGTGCCGTCGGCGCCCCCGGTCCAGGCTGCTTTGGTGCCTGCTGCTTCAGCAGCCACTTCAGTGGTGCCCTGGATGGGGGATCTGACTGCCATGGTGAGGAAGCTGACAAAGAAGAAGTGAAAGGTGTCATGGTCTTCCTTCCTTCATCTTTGTCGTCGTCTGCCGCTTCCTCTACTTCTTCTTCTGAGGCTCCCCCACCGAAGAAGAACAAGGCTGTCTCCCCCCCTCCCCCCACAAGAAGTCTCACTCCTCATGAGGAACTTCGAGAGGTCTTGCCCACCCAGTGAACTCAGGCCTCCTGAGTGGGATGTGAATCTCGTCTTGAGGAATTTGACTCGTGAACCTTCAAGCCCCTCTGAGAGTTGTCAGACAGGGATCTGACCCTCAAGACCGTCTTTCTGCTGGCCCTGGCATCAGTGAAGAGAGTAGGTGAACTTCATGGCCTCTTATGGCGTGAAACAGTTGAGGGGACGGGGATCTATTACGCTCAATTTCGTCCCGGATTTCGTAGCGAATACTCAGAATCCTTTTGTCCCTGACGATAGATTCGAGTCCTTTACGATCCCCTCCCTAGAGGACTTCAGTGGTAATGATGCAGACGAGATGCTACTTTTTCCCATCAGAGTTCTACAGTTTATCTGAAGAGAACTCGTCATCTCCAGCCTGAGTGTCAACACCGGGGTGACCAAGAAAGAGGTGTCCAAGAACACTATCTCTTTCTGGCTTTGTGAAGTGATCAGGAAAGAGTACCCCTCCGAAGTGAAGTTCAACGCTGGTACCTTTCGTCCGAGAGCCCACGAAGTCAGAGGTATTGGTCCTACCCTTGCGTTCCGCAAGATCCTGTGCATTCACAGGCATTGAAGGCAGGGGTGTGGTCCAACCAGACCCCTTCATCTCCTTCTATCTTTGGGGTATTGCCCATAGATCCTTGGATACCTTTTGCTTTGGACCCGTGGTGGCTGCTCAACAAGTTGTCTAGCTTACCAAGCTCCTCTAAGTGGACAGAGCTACATCTCGCCTTTGTGTAACCGTATGAATGGGTGTGAATTAGTGTGTGACTGGCTTCTCTACCTCCTTCATTCTACTCTCTTCCTACGGGCAGAGAGCTGCAGTCATCACATGCAGGAAAGGCCGGTCAATGCAGGTAAGCTATATTACTGAGCTCCATTCTTTCCCTTTCATTAGGGTATAGAAGCATATATCTGTCCCTTCCCTAACAAGGGGGGAAGTGGACACTAGCATGAGAACAACCCAGTACTGTATATTTGTCATTTGTTCATGAAACTTACCTGTCAGATATATATATAGCTGTATTTTTCCGAATCCGACAGAAATTTAAATACTTACGACACACGCAGTGGGAGTCAGGTGGTTAGTACCCATTCCCGCCGCTGGGAGGCGGGTATCAGGAATCATTCCCATTTTCTATTCATAATTTGTTCCGATACGTAATACAAACCCTCGGTCCTTTAACAATAGGAAGGTAGCTAGCGGCAGCTGGAACGGTCGTAAGCTTCGAACAAGGGGAGAACGGTAGTTAACTGCTTGTCCGATCGTCGCGCGCCGCGCGACTGGGAGGTAAACAAATCACTTTTGCTTTCGGCCGTGTGTGGGAAGGACGTGTTCGCCATCGCTCTGCCCGCTTTGTCGTTTGCTTCAACTTTGAGTATTTGTTTCTCTTTCTGTATATCAGGAGTGATTGTAAGTACTTTTCTCAATTCTATTATTCTTGCAATGAGTGAATTGGAAGAAATGGAAATATCACCGCGCCCTCCAGTCGCCCGTAGAGTGTGTCCCGGGCTGGAGGGGCGTAAATGTGGAGGGTTCAGGTCATTCGTTGAGGTGGACCCCCACGAGGTTTGTACTCGTTGTCGGGGCGCAGAGTGCTCCCGCAACGAACCATGTGTGTGGTTTGTATGAATTGGTCCGAGGCGCAGTGGGTGCTGTACGAGGGCAGGAAGAGACTTAGGCCGGCCAAGAGTCATCGGAAAGTCCAGTGACTCCTTTGGTGACGGACACTTCGTCCTCTTTCCTGCCTCCCGGCCAGCCCCCACGTTTCGCGCCTTCCCTGCGGGGGGGGGTAGCGGAGTCCTTTTTCCTCTCTCGATCCGTCGAGTGTGGAGGAGGGCGCCCGCTTACCCGGACGTACAGCTGTACTCGGGATCTTCCGTCCGCTCTGGGGGGGGTGTCGCCCCCCAGGCGCGGGGAAGCCCCTCCAATTAACCCGACTGTTGCTTCCGCAGGTGTGCCATCAGCGAAGGACGACTTGGACAGGTGTGGGAGTCGCTGGGACTGCAGGGAGTGCCCAGCATCCAGGGGTTGCTTCAGCGGTTGGCGGGGTCGGCGGTGGTCACTCATGGTGCGGTGACCACCACTACTACCACATTAACGACACCAGCGTATGAGATGCCACCACATCTGGTATATACGCCCCATATAATGTCGGTGACACCCACGGTGGCAGTACAAAAACCCATTGCCGCCGTTCCAAAGAGGACGATGCCACCACCACCTGGATTTTTTTCCTTTGCCGACCCCAGGACTTCCTTTTGCTGCTGCCCTAAGAGTACCCCCCTGGGACCTGCCGGGCCAGTGCCACGGATGACGGTGACTGTCGACAGGACGCCTGGCTCTCCGTGGTACCATGCCGTGCCCTGCCGTACCTGTTGCCGTTCCAGCTACTCTTTTATCCTTTTCAGATAGGCCTGCACATTCCATTTCAGATGTTCCTGCCGTTTCCTGCTGTTCCCGGACCTGTTCCTGTTGTTCCTGCTGCTGGTGTTGCTGTAACAGTCTCAGGTCTTTCCGGACAGGTGCAGTCGGGCCCTGTTGCTTCGGCAACTGCCCCGGCTCCCTCCTGGATGGAAGACCTGACGTCTGTCCTGCGGAGCCTGGCGAAAGAAGAAGGAGGAAGAGGAAGAAGGTGTCGTCGTCGTCTTCATCGTCTTCTTCGTCGTCTGCTGCCTCTCCTTCCCCTTCGACTTCTAAGGCTAAACAGCCGAAGAAGAAGGCTGCCTCCTCCCCCCCCAATAAAGAGACTCCTTCGGGATCTTCTAAGGGCCCGGCTCGTTCAGGTTGGGGAGAGCTCTTCTGCTGGTCCTCCTGTTCCTTCGGGTACAGGGCCCGTCGCTTCTTCTGCAAAGAAGAAGTCGAAGGGGACCAGAGGTGCATCAGCCTCGGCTGGTGCGTCCTCACCTGGTGCTAGCGGTTCTGCCGCTAAACCAGGTTCCGTCTCGGCCGCTTCTCGTTCGCGAGAAGCACCGAGTGGACGCTCTTCCAAAGAGGACCGTCCAGCCAAAGTTTTGACGTCCGAGCTCGCTCGCCGTCAAGACAGCGGCGCGGAGCAGAAGACTGGCGAGAGTCGTGCACACGACTCTCGCCAGGCCAGTGGACGCTCTCGCAGCGACCAACTGGCTGCTCGGGGCTGACGTGACGGTCGCTGACCGGCCACGGGTTGAGGCGAGGAGGAGTCCCCAGGCCGCCGGTACCAGCCACGGCTGGTACCAGCGGTTTGACGCGCCGAGAGGACGCTGGCGGTTCTCGACGCGAAAGGGAGCCTAGCAGGTCACCCGTCCGCCGCTCCCGATGGGGACACGGGCGGAGACGGTGACCAGCGGCAGCTCGCCTGACGCTAGAGATCGGTCCTCGACGGTTCTCAGCCGAGCCAATCGCCCCAGGCGAGCGGCGACGCTAGGCCTACTGCTCGACCGTCACCGCGGGGTTGACGATCAGCAGCAGCCCTCCACGCACGCTGGTCCTGCCAGCGAGCGAGGGGGGAGCGTCAGGTCTGCCTCTCCCGTACCTTCAACCTCCTCGGGCTATACAGGGAGGAGCGACGGTACAAGGAGCGATCACGAGAGGTGCGCCGCTCGTGACCCGGCTATGACGCCGTACGGCTCAGGCACGGTCTTAGGACCGACCAGGACGTACGCGCAAGTAGTTGGAGGCGACCGTCAGGGGTCTGTCGCTGTTCCTCCTTCTGAAGGAGGAGTATCGAGGGATATGCTCTTGCTGGAGGGGACTGGACGGTCCTACTCCACAAGACGCTGTGACGCCCGAGATACAGAGGAACTTCGCAGAGGTCATTAAGCTGATGCGTCTGCATAATGACTCGCGGAAGGATCGCCGCTACCACCAGCAGAGCCCACGTCCCGGCTCGAGTCATTGGGGGTGGGGTCCCAAGAGGGAGCCCAAAATGACGATGGGGTGCCACGATCAGAGCTTGCGGACTCAGTCCTGGATCAGGTGGAGAATCTCGTCTCAGGACGGGAGGACTCGCTAAAATCCGGACGGTCCTCTAAGCTGCTTCCTCCTCCTCTACAGCGCAGAGGCGATTCTACGTGCCATCGGAAGACCCGATACTGCCGAAAAACAGGTTAACTCGGAGTTAGCGAGGCTGACTCCAGTGTGTCCCTGCAGTAGCTCCTGTCGGAGAACCTATGGTTCTCGCAGCAGGAGGCACTTGCCCTGGAATCTACCGCTATGGCAGCACTTCCAGGCAGTTTCCTGGTTGGATTTGTGGTCCCTCACAATATCCAAAGTAGCGGCCGGCTCCGGGAGTTCTGCCTCTCGAAGACGACGCTTCTTTTAGGAGACTGTGCCAGTCTGGAGGAAGAGCAATCTCTTACCTCGCCCATCAGACTGCTAACCTGTGGGCCAACTTGGTTCTTCGACGTAGGGACGCAGTCCTTACCCGAGTGACCCAAGGGGGCTGGGCGTGAGGCGGCACTCGGGCTACGAAATGGACCTCTTAGGAGTTCCCCCAGCTCTCTTTCCTGGAGGAGATGGTGGACGCTGCGGTGAACGGCGGCGCACTGACGAGAGTGACCGCTTAGTCCACCAGGCAGTCTCGAAGGTTTCTGGGCAATCTCGAGTAACTGCGGCAAACCAAAGAGCTTGGCTAGCGCTTCCACGGCGGCGAAGACGGTTGCACCGTCCAAACCCCGTGTGAAGACTCCAGTTGTTTCGACTTCTGCGAGAGGAGGCCGCAACCAGCCCTCCTCCCAGCCCTCCTTTCCCCGAGGAGGTGCTGGAAAGAAGTCGAAACGAGGAGGAGAAAACGCTAGGGACGGCGTTCCCCCTCACTGCTGCCGGAAGTGGGGGGGTGCCTGGCGAGCCATTGGGCGACTTGGCAGCGCTACGGCGCCGAGAAACTGGATAGTAGACGTCCTTCGGGAGGGATATCTACTACCCTTCGAGTCTCGGCCCCCCCTCATCTCCAAACCGGTCCCATCTACAGACCTATGTCCGGGGATCAGCAAAGGACAACGCTCTTCGACAGGAGATCAAGACCATGCTGGCGAAACGAGCTGTAGAAATCGTGGAGGACCAGTCACCGGGCTTTTACAGCCGCCTCTTCCTAGTGGAGAAGGCATCGGGGGTGGCGGCGCGCCCGGTGATAGACCTCTCTCCCTGAACCGCTTCGTTCGCACGACGCGGTTCACGATGGAGTCGGCACGCTCAGTGCTCGACTCGATCAGGGGGAACGATTTCATGCTTCAGTGGACCTGAAGGGACGCGTATTTTCAAATACCCATCCATCAGTCCTACAGAAAGTACCTCCGCTTCATCTTCGACGGGACGGTGTACCAATTCAGGGCACTTTGTTTCGGTCTCTCACCGCCCCACAGGTGTTCACGCGAGTGTTCACTCTGGTGTCGGCTTGGGCCCATTCGAACGGGATACGTCTTCTGAGGTATCTCGACGATTGGCTGGTACCCTGGCGAGCTCCCGCTCGCAGTTGCTACAGGACAGAGATCGACTCCTCAAGTTTTGTCGCGATCTGGGATCGTGATAAACTACGAGAAGTCCGATCTCGAACCCAAGCAGAAGATGAAGTACCTGGGTATGCTGATAGATACGGTAGCAGGGCAAGTCTTTCCCGCAGACTTGCGTATCAGCAAATTCAGGGAGCAGCCAGCCGGTTCCTGTCGCGGCAGGAACAGGCAGCACAGCAATGGCAAGTCGTGATCGGCCATCTGTCGTCACTCGAGAAGTTAGTCCCTCACGGGCGTCTTCACCTACGGTCTCTCCAGTGGAGGCTAAGGGAGAGTTGGTCCCAGGCCAGGGATCCTCCTTACTTTCCCGTGGCTATCACGGACAAGGTGAGGCAGGACCTAGCCTGGTGGCTCGACGACAAGAACCTCTTAAGAGGAGTGCCTATACGCACTCCCCCCCGGAGATGCTTCTGTTCTCAGACGCATCGACCGAGGGATGGGGCGCACACCTGGAGGAGTTTGCTGACTGCAGGTGTGTGGGACCATCACGAAAAAGCACCTTCACATCAATGTCCTGGAACTCAAGGCGGCGTTCACGCTCTCCAAGAGTTTCGGGACCGCTTGGTGGGACACTCAGTGGTGTTGATGTGCGACAACACCACAGTAGTGCATATGTCAACAAGCAGGCGGGGGGGCTAGTGTCTCTTCCGCTCCATCAGTTGACAGTGCAGGTGCACGAGTGGGCCACGGCTCACTCGATAGAGCTGTCAGCACGCTACATTCCAGGCAAGAGGAATGTAGTAGCAGACAAGCTCAGCCGTCGGGATCAGGTGATAAGGACCGAATGGTC